>NC_070643.1:11887002-12187002 GCF_947347685.1 Pleuronectes platessa
GTAAGTCAAAAGTAAAGGATTTGTTGCAATGCAATGAGTCTTAACAAGTATTTTACTAAAAGGTATTTCATTATTGAGGAATCTTTATTCATTTGGTTTCTATGGAAGGAACAACAGGTGGTTTTAGTGTTTGTTTTTAAAATCTGAAAGCTAAACTTCTTTGCTGGATCTAAAATTATCAAAGTGGGTGAAAAAATACATAATGAGGGCTTCAGACCTGTAGTCTTAAGTCAGAGTTGATGCCCATAAACACACACAGTCACATCAGATATTGATATTTACTTAAATAGATGCACACACACACACACACAACACAATGATGGCAAATAAGAAAACACTTTTACCGGAAAGGTTAGGAACCTGCTAGGGATAAGGCTTTTCACAGAGTGTTTTCTTGTTTGCTGTTTTGTTTTGAATTGCACGTTCGTTAAGTCAAAACAAATATTACAAATATTGCAAAAACTATAAGATTCTGGTGAGCGCTGGGATTATCTCTCTTTACAAAGAAGTAATTAAACATGCAGCGCAGTAGTGAAATTATATATAACTATATAAAAAATCCTTGGGCCTCCAATTAGGAACATACCATTTGATTTATAAACACACTACAGTTAATTCACACTGCAGCATGTAGGATACAATTTAGGCATAAAGGGAAAAAAGATAAGTCATCCATCCTTTGAGAAAAAAAAAACATCTTGACAAAAGGTTTTTTTTTGGTTGCATGTTACAGACGCATGTCCAACCCACACCCTGAACTGGCACCATGTCTGGTGAGACACACCGGTTGTTTTCCACTTGATCCAGACAAGGAGATGCATCAATCACTGAACTGTCATCAAAACGCTGCGGTGCCAGCTTTCACAGAGCCTCCTGCACGTCCACTGCAGTGTATTCTGATGCGTCATGTTTCCAGGAATCAAAAAGTTTCAAGAAATCACTGCAGGCTGCATCTCCTCATGTTGCCGTGCTCATACACACAGTTAGATTTATGAGACAGTCCAAGAATGATTGATCACTTACAGTTATGTTGCTTTATTCTCCAACATTGTGTGTGCGTATGTGTGTCTGCTGCAGTGTACCGCTAGACAGTCGGAAGTCATGATGAGACACGGGAGAGGAGTCACATCACCTATTGTCATTCACATTTATGGGATTACACATAATCTATTTATCTAAGAATCTCTATTTATCTATCTGTTTCATAATTACAGTTTGTGGCAGAGTTATGTGTTTGATAACACTTGTCTGTACACACACACACACAAATAGTACAAGTCATAAATCTCTTTGTCTTTACAAGACAACCTTTTGGAGAGAGAGACATCTAGACGCCGAGCTTGCGTGTGACAAATGCACGCCTACGCACGTGTGTACAGAAAGCTCGGCTACATCACACCAGAAAACTAAATTGTACGCAAGCACGCACTGACTCACACACGCAAACATGCTCAACGACTGATGCACTATACGGACATAACATTCCTGCACACACACACACCCTTGTGTTTCGGATTCACCAGACGTCTAGAAGTGAGGTGGTCAATGCAATCGCCTCTGAGCTGCCTATCAAGTCCATCAGTCACATCCGGCTGCTTCCTGAAGTGATGCTCTGTCGTTCAGAGGTGCTGCATCATGTCTGAAGTACAAGGTTGATGTCTAGACACCAGATTGGAAAAGGATTTTTCTTTTCTCACTTTGATTAACAAAAGATACATTTCAGCTTTCATGTTATTTGATATTTTCTCTCCCACTATATTCCACCCGATTAAGGCTCTTGACGTGAATCAGTGTGACACTTAACTTTCACAGGTAAATCCAAGGCACTTTGCTTGGCTCTCAGTTTTATTCAAATTGTCATTGTTCTGCTTTTGGATGTAAACTTCTCTGCCCCCTAAAATCTAGTAACAAAGTTACAGCAAACATCTTAACACTTTGAGTTGCTTTCAAAAGTGTTTTCACACATATGTTCTTGCACATTTTGGGTTAATAATACTTTCGGATGCAGATTCATTTTGATAAAAAATTACAAGAATTATATATATATATATATGTGTGTGTGTGTTTGTCTTTGCGTAGCCTCCCCAAAATGTATCTTGGGCAGTATCAATCCCACACAGTGAAAATTGGGTTGGCTGTGATTAACTTTTCCGTGTGCGTGTGTGAGTGTGTTTATGAAAATTAAAGAGCTAATAACATTCACTTATGTTCTAATGCACTCTAATTACAATGTTGGGCTAGTTAAAAAAAACCACATGTACCACAGAGGAATCAGTTTGAGTGAAAGGAAACAACCTGCAAACAAACAAGTTAGTTTGTCATAGAGAAACATTTTATTACTGTACTTTTTTACAAAGCTGAACTTCACCTGAATATTTTCATCTTATACTAACAGCAGTAGCAACAAATACCTATATTAAATTCAAAGAATAACACCTTATATTCAAAACTGTTTAATTGATGATGTTGTGGATTTAGCTATCTAACACTGGGGGCACACACACACATACAAATACTTACTTCACTTTATATCTATAGTTACTTTTTTGCTTCACTTCTCTGCTAACATGTAAATGCATTAATAGCTAGTTAATATATTAATTTCAATAGTGTAATACTCGAATTAGCCATATGAAGCAAATTGTGATTTTTGTTGTGTAATTTGATAATATAAAACCACTTATCTGCACAACTGTGAGTGAAAATGATTGCCCCCAACTAAAATGAAAACTGTTTTTATTCAGTGTTTTTTTTTCTGTTTATTGGTAAAACTTTTACGGAAGTAATAGATCTGAATATTCTCCCACTGAGACAGGTGCAGCTAGGTCTATGAAGTCTGTGATAAAAACCAAGAAGCCCCAGCTTGTATCTGGCGCCATCTAGCGGCAGCAGCTCGAAAACAAGTAGTACAGACATTTTTACTTTTCTTCACGTTGTAGTAACGAACCATTTATCAGCTTCTTGGGATTTTCAGCTCTTTCTGTTCCGGAGTGGGTCCTAAATTCTTGATGCCTCTAAAAGACTTTGTTATCAACATGATCTCTAAAGGTTGAATGTAGCTTTACTGATTTACTGCTGCTGTGAATTAATTCCTCTCAACAACACACATCCCAATGACACTGGATATAGTAAATTAGCTTTGCTTTCCATGGTGTAGCTATCTACAGACCATGGCCTTTCTAACACAACCCCCATCACCGCCACCACACACATACACTGACACGGACAACACCCCTTCTTCAGGCCAGACCCCGTTGCCTAGCAACATGCTGCCGAATGGCCCAGGGGGCGGGATCAAGGCACTTGGCTTCAGCAGTAATTACAGTGCTTGTGTGCGTGTGTGCGTGTGCATGTATGTTTCCAGGCCACTACAGGTGTGCGAGTGTGCTTCTGCGAAAACACGACCACAATACTTGTGCTCCACATTAGCAGGCAGTGCATCAGGCCTGCAGCAGCAGCCATGTTCAAAACAATATTTCATTTCAGGCATCACATGAAGAAAAGTCAGATTCTAAACCCACTGAGTATTGATCAGAAATGTTTGAGCATTCGAAAAACCAGACATGCAGAGCTGAACTTGCTAATTTCACATGTTTTTAAGGTAACATAAAGATGTATATCAACATTGAATCAACTTTACACACCATGCTTATCTTACTGCTCTGGCGGACAGCTGATAACCCTGTACATGCCCCCGGTGCTTTAGAGGCTGTTATGTTTTCTGTGAAAATTAACACCCAAGCTGACAAATTCAACTTTCCCTTGAGTCCAAACCCCAAATATATCCAGTTTACAATAAGAAAACCAGGAAATATCTACATTTGAGATGCTAGAATTAGCAAGTATTGGGGCATTCTTGCTGATAAATGACTGATTTACCTATTGTTTTGCTGATTAATTAGCTAAACTATAACCCATGTTTTCAAAACAGCAGTCGCTTTTTTTGCTCGTTATTGTTAATGTATGAGTCCACAATCCAAATACATTTACTTTAAAATCAAATCAAAACAAAGTAAATTAAGTGAAATAAATAAATATACAGAAATAGCTCTTTTCATCAAATTCCATTTTTATTGTTTTTTTTCTTTAGTTGTAATTATGCCATATTTGTCATCCATATGAAATAAAATAAAATAAAAAACACCATTCTCCCATCTGAGTGAATAAAAAAAGTGTTGCCCATACCTTAAATGATATTTCAGTTGCCAAACCTTTTGGGTATTGATTGTTTATCCATCAACTAAAATAATTCTTTACTTTTAACCAACATATAATTGTTTCCGACTTATATTATTGTCAGTTCCCATTAATATCTGTTTAAGATGTAGGCTTCAAAGTTAGAGCTGTAGGGACAAGTGGAGCTGATGAATGAACACAAAGAGGAAATAGATCGAGTATCCCAGTGAACATGTGACATATAGTTACAAAACGATTTCCTATAGGAGAATTAAAATCACATGACACTTGTGTTCCACTACTCCTGTTCTTCTTCATCCTGTGACACTGCACAGTGGAAACTAACGGACACGCGCATCGAAGCGCGCACAAACACTCACACACACGCGCGCCTCCCTTTCCCGATCGCCCAACCCCCCATAACACGCCAGGCCCCGCCCCCTCGCTCTCACACCAACATGACGACCAACCACGGCCGCCGCTGCACACGCTGGGGCATCATGGGACTTGTAGTGCGCGCTGCCCAATCCGGATCGGGAAGGCGAGGCCTCGTCAAAATACAACTCCCATCTCGACCCTCGCACGCCGAGCCCCGTCGTCCAATCTGAATATGTGGGAGGAGCGCGTCCGCCCACAAAAGCCACAGCCATCTCCCCCATATCTCCCCCTTTTAAAATAATCAACCGTGCACGGAGAAAAAAAAGGGATTACGCGAAAAATACAAACGGCGGTGACGGTTTGTGCTCGGTGCGCAACGGAGGGAGAAGAGGCGTCCGCGCGGCGACAGGAGCGGCGACAGGAGCGGCAGCGGCGGGCAGGAGCAGCGGAGAGGGTGTTGTCCTGATGCTTAAATGGAAGTGGGTGGGCCTCCACGGTCACACACCGACAACTTCTCTGTGGAGACCGTCCTGACAAGCGCCAATTCGCTCGTTTATGGTGCGTCCATCCGGTGAGAGAGGCGCACGACGGGGCTGCGAGAGGTGACGCCGCGCCGGGGACCGACGCCGTGTTCCCCGTCATTACCGTTATCCGGGGCTGCTTGGTTGTGCCCCGCGCTTGGCACCGCCCTTCCTGGCCGGTGGGTGGTTTCGTCAAACGGGCAGATCCGCCACGGCCCAGCGCCGAACACATAGGCCGTCCTCCGCCTCTGTGCCCGGCCGGCCTTCTACCGTGAACTACACCCTCTCCCCCTCGGTATATTAATGCGTTATGAGTGGTAGGTACCCTCCCCCTCTCCTCCCCTCTCTCCCTCTCTCTGCATCTGACACATGCGGCTCCTGAGCCCCTATGATGTTGATGATGAGGTTACTGCTCTCTCCTCCGCCTTCATTGATCACCTCTGTTGTGCTGTATCTGCATTTTTGATCAGGTTTTTACACGGGGCATCGCTTATCCTAGGACTTTGAAACATGCAGAAACACTGCTGGGATGATGCTGTTGTAACACTGTCCTCTGTTTCCCTGCAGACTCCAAGAAGGAATCATCTGGAACTGAAGGAGGGAAAGCATCTAAAAGAGGGAAAAGTTCTGGATCCCAGGTACCAAATGTGAATGGAATAAGAGTTTATTATAGGTCATTACTTTTTGCCTTGCCTCCAGGACAAAAATGTGCTCCCTCCCCTTCCCAGCCAGCCAGACACCTCTGGGGGCGTTTCTCTGGTGAATTCAACTTCCTGCTTCTGTGCAGCCCTGCTGAGAGCCAGCCCAGAGCCTCATGAATAGGCTTACATGGCTGTCACACTCCAGCCACTGCACTTTTGAATTGTCTGTTTGAATTAGGGTCAAAATCCATTAAAACCAAGTGTGGATTTAATTTAAAGACCTGCAGTATCGGTATGTGGCTCCATGATTGTTTTATTCTCATTTTAGCTTCACTTCAGGAGGTTGTGTATTTCTTGGGAGATCATTTTCAGCCAGGCAGTCACTCTTAAAGTGCATCTTTTGTTGTATGACAAGCATTGTTGCCATGCTACTTTCCACTCCAGTGTAGTTAATTCAGAAATTAGGCTGTTTCCGTGCACTGTTGAGAGATGTATAGCATCAAAAATTTGCCTGCGACCTATTTCCTTTGAAAGGGAGGAGAGAGAGAGCGAAGGCGGTATTTTCTTCCAGTGTTCTGAGAAAAGAGAAATGTGGTTCTCACACGCCCACCCACTCGCTTCCTGTAATACTGCCCACTTCCACTGACAGCTCTCTCTCGCTTTCTCTCAGCTTTTTGTGGTTTATTTTTTGTGCACCATGTTTTCCACACCCCTCGCACTTTTACTCTTCCTCTTCATCTATTCAAATTTGTCACTTTGGGAGTGTGCATTAAGTTACCTGCCCATCCCTTCCCCTTGGCTTCTTTAACTTGCAAGTTGTGCTTTCTTATTTGTGCACATGAGCTCTGTTTGTCTCCAACCCTGACTTACCACTTTTCCTTGTCACTCCCGTTTCACTGAGTTTTCCCCTCTGTCCTTCTGTTGTTTTTTACTCCAGGATTCCTCTCAGCCCTCTCCGTTGGCCCTGCTAGCAGCCACCTGCAGTAAGATTGGAGGGCAGGGGGGAGTGGAGGTGGCCCAGGCCCAGGCAGGGGCACAGCAGTTCCAGATCCAGACCGGTCAGATCCAGCTGCAGGCCGGTCAGCTCCAGGGTCAGATAGTGTTGGACACAGCAGGGGGTCAGACCCTGGTGCCCCAACAGCTGGAACTGGTCCCAGCTCAGTTCACGGGGAACGGCTGGCAGATCATTACAGCGGCTCCTGCTATGGCCAAGGAGAACCCCAATCAGCCTGTTGCAGTGACCGTGGCCACCACCTTGGCTAATGACAGCTCTCCAGGTGGACGTAAGGTAAAAGAGGTGTAGATGTAGTTTTGAGTGAATGTTGAATGTTTTCTGTCAGTTTGTCCTCCTAACTGTATCACTGTATCTATCCTGTTGGGCAGATGAAGGCTGTGGCTGGGACCAACAGTGTTGCAGCCAATCATCATCAGCAGCAGCAGCAGTTCCAGATCATCCAGGTTCAGAACCTGCCCAATGCCGGGGGCGGGGTCCAGTATCAGGTCATCCCTCACCTGCAGACTGCAGATGGACAGCAGATCCACATCAGCTCGGCTCAGGCGGCCTCCCTCGGGAATCTAACGGAGCAAGTCCAGCTCATCCAAACCCAGAGTCCAGGCCAGACCATCCTCCAGTCAGCCAACCAGCAGGCCATTTTGACAACTACAGCCAATCAGACGGTCCCACTGCAGATCCGTCCTGCACAGTCTTTCCCGCTGCAACTGCAGACTCTGCATGGCTCCCAGACTCCTGTTATGACCACGGTACCCATAAACCTCGGTGGCATGACCCTGGCTCTGCCTGTGATCAATAATGTCGGAGGGGGCGGGGCTGTGCAGCTTATCCAATCAGCAGATGGCACATTCTCTGTTGCCAATGGCAACCAGCTGATGACAACAGCAATGTCCGGGATGGCTCCTGCTTCAGCATCAATTGGCTCGACAACAGCAGTAGCTGAAGGGGAAAGTGTGTCTGAAGCAGCACAAGTGGTTTCTGCTGGATCAGAGGGTGGGTCAGTTGACACACAAGTACAGAGCAGTGAGGCAGACTCTCAAAGCCAGAATCAGGCCAACGGACTGCTGACTCAGACAGATGCTACAGGAACCATACAGCAGGTGATCGTGGGTCAGGTGGGGCATCAGTTGGTGCAGCAGATCCAGCTGCAGCCCCAGAGTCATGGCCAGCAGCAACCTCAGCACATTCAGACCCTCCAGCTAGCCCCCGGACAAACCCTTCAGCCCATCCAGGCTTTCCAGAACCAAGCCCAGGTCCTCATCCGTACCCCGACACTGTCCCCCTCTGGGCAGATCACCTGGCAGACTGTCTCCCTGCAGGGTGGTTTGGGGACGGCAATGCCACAGCAGCTGACACTGGCCCCGGTGGCTGGTGGGACGACAGTGGGGAGCGGAGGGCTGGTGTCCCTTAGTGGAGCCCCGCTGACGCTGAGCGCAGCACAAATCAACCCCGGGTCTGGGGTGCAGACGGTCAGCATCGCAGGGCTGGGCACCGCTGGACTTCAGGTGCAGGGTGTTCCCCTCACCATCACCGGTCTACAGGGTGAGGACAATGAAAGTGACTGTGTTCTGACATCCTGAATGAGTTTCCCAATCCAACGTTCCATCTTCCAGTTTTTATATACTATACTTTGAATGGTAAATACATATATTTACCATTCAAAGTTGAACTATAACAGAATGTCCGACTGGTAGCCACTGTACTCCCACAGATAATACAACATTCGTCAAACTATTTGCCCTTTTACCCATCACCTTTCAGGTCAACCACAGGGTCAGGATGGGATCAAACTTCAGTCGTCTCCCGTGACAGTCGCCGTCAGCAATGTGGCACCCGGCTCATCGTTGAGTCCAGACCAGCTGGGCTCTGTACAAAGTTCTTCAGACCAGGAGGGACCCCCCAGCAAGAGGCTCAGGCGTGTCGCTTGCTCTTGTCCAAACTGCAGGGACGGAGAGGGAAGGTATGGACAAATTAGAAACACACTATGCAACGGTGCACTAGTAAAACTCAGGTTGAATATATAATGATTCAGGAGACAGCAAATATTGGGACATTAAATCAGGGATTAGAGGGATGGATTGAGCACAGCTTTTTTCCTAATGAGACAGATCTAACCTGTCACCACCTAAAGCTTTACATTGTAATGAGATAGCACCTAAAACATTCAGAGAATATTCAAACCTGTCAAATGTATTCAGCTTTGCAGTAACATTTAAAATGTATTCTATTTTAGCATTAGGTACAAAAGTTACTTCTGATCACAACTGTGATTCAAGTTGTGCTTTTAGGATGTTTTATTCAAATCTATTATATCTAAACTAGAAGTGTTAAATAAGTTAAGGAATATGTTCAACAATACACAGACAGTCCAGCCAACTCTTGGCTCGTGCGTGTTACAGGAACAGCGGGGACCCCACAAAGAAGAAGCAGCACATCTGCCACATGGAGGGCTGTGGGAAGGTGTACGGGAAGACGTCGCACCTGAGGGCCCACCTGCGCTGGCACACTGGCGAGAGGCCGTTTGTCTGTAACTGGATCTTTTGTGGCAAGAGGTTCACCAGGAGCGATGAGCTGCAGAGACACCGGAGGACACACACAGGTACAGGGTAGTGGTCTGGTGACGTGGGTCAGCCTGATCCCAAAATCCATTCAAAGCCAAAAATCTACACAACTTTGACAGACTGTATTTGCAGGTTTCCGTGATTTTCTTGGTCTCTAATCGTCTTTTTCCCGTCTAGGAGAGAAACGTTTCGAGTGTCCTGAATGCTCCAAGCGCTTCATGCGCAGTGACCACCTGTCCAAGCACATCAAGACCCACCAGAACAAGAAGGGCGGTGCCGCGGTGGCAATCATCACCACCGACGACATGGAGGAAGACGCCCCAGACGGCCTCGCCACCTCCCCTCAGATTGTCGCTGTGGAGACCCTCTCACGTGACTCTAACCCCGCCACACCCACCACTTCTAATCACCAGGAGGAAGAGGAGGAGGAGGAAGAGGAGGAGTTTGAATAGGCGACTGACTGCTGTTTCCTTTGCTGAAGGCTGACTTCCTGTTCTTCTGAGTCTTTGCAGGGACTGTGAGGGTGGATACCGTTTCTTTTTTTTTGTTTTACATAACTTTAAAAAACCTTCTCTCATGAAAAAGGGACTCAAAAGAGAGATGGAATCACATGATGAACAGAAACCGAGAAATATTAACTTCTACAATCCAAAAAAATTACTAACAGACATAATAACAAAATAAGTTTGCCTAAACATATGACAGATTAGTTTGGCTTTAATAAAAATGAATCTATTATAATTCCATGCTCGGTGGGTAAAGGAATTTAGATTAGTACAAGACGGGATGGAATGCTGATTCTTAATTCATCTGACACCGAGACATTTTCCGAATCGCAGCAGAATCTAACTCTATGCACAAAGTTGTGTTCCTGTTTCATACCTGTCAGACAGTGCTGAGGGTCAATCATAGTACAGGACTGTGGCAGAGCAGTGACAGGCAAGGACAGTCTGGGGTCGGAGTGTGTGTGCGTGCGTGCGTGTTTGTATGTATACATACGAATGAGTGTGTGTTTGTGTTCCCATGCTGTCCCGGAGAGGATCTACCTAATTTGAGTTTTATTCATGGTTCAGGTTCAGTCCTCAGATCAGATTCAGGTGTTGATTCTTACGAGACCAGTCATCGGATAAACTGTTAGTGAAGAAGAGAGGGGATAGTTCTAAAATAAAAGAATAAGAAGAGTAGAAAAAAAAAGCACATATAAAAGATTTATAAATAATGCATTCCTAATGAGGTGCAGTGGCCATTAGAAAAAAAGAGGTTTCTATAGAGAATAACAATCTAGCTTTCTACAACTTTGTTTGTGTAGTGAAAGCAATACTTTAATGACAATCCTAGTGAAACCATGTTTACATTGTCAGGGGAAGTTTTAATGCCAGTTCGTCAAACATCGGCAAGCAGAGCTGTCGTCCGAACAAAGCCGGGTCACCTTTGCAGGTACCACAGGGGGGCGTCACAGCATCACAGCTGCGGCTCACCATCAGGTGGTACCTGGTAGGCGAGACATCGGTTTTGTCAGATGGCTGCGCTGTCATGGACGTTGCGTTCTCCTCTCTGTGCTCTGGTCACAACCCCCTTCCCACCTCTAACCCTGTCAACATGACCGATGTACCACAATTGCCTTAACACAAGCTGTTGTACGGAGGGAGCTTCAGAGTGAGGTGGACGGAGAGAGAGATGGGAGCTCTCCGTCATTATTTGGGGGGGGTGATGCCGAGAGCGGACCCCAGCACAGGGAGGGGAGACGGCGATGAGAGCTGTGGGTGGGCGTGGGTCGGGCTATTTAGCTGTGTGGATATTTGAGATGTTTTTCTGGTGGTGTTGCTCTGTGTTAGTTCAGTGCTTTTTTAATTAAAAGAAACATTTATTTTAAGGAATTTATCGTTTGTTTTAAAAAGCCCCCTCCCCCGTATGTTAACACACAGGACCCCACTGTGTTCGGCTAATTTATTATTTATCCTTGATTTGTAATATTTGCCTTTTGCTGGACTCGTATTTGTGTGCGTTAATTCTGAGGTTGTGTACAGCATGTTCAGTTTTTTGCAGTAGTGCCGCTTCTCTCTCTTCTTTACTCTTTGTGCTTCTTTTTTTTTTTTCTACGTCCGACCATTGCTGTTAATTTCTTCTTCTGTTTGGGCCATAACATGTTTTTGGAGAAAAATAAATAACAAAAGAAGAAGAAAGCAAAAAAAGTTAGTATTGTTTAACGTTGAAAAAGGTTGATACCAAACGAATTTAGATGTTTTTGGTAATATTTTGTGTGACAACCGACTTTTGTTTCTTTGATATTTTGTAGTGACATCTCATTTGTAAATCTTTTTCTAAAGATGTTTGTTCGTCTCCATGACATTTGATAATGAGTTTTTTGCCAGGTTAGCCTCAAAGGCTCCAGTTTATTGATATTTTTAAAACTGGTTTGTACAAACGTGTTATGTCAATAAAAAAAATAAGAAAAAAAACAACTTGAAGCAGAAGAAAATGCTTTGCCTGCATAACACTTGACAATAAAGTGATTAAAACTGTTAAATTTAAGTATCTGTTTTTCCTTTGGAAGCAACTGCTGCCCCATGGATGGAAGTTGATGCTGGTTTACTGATTGTTATTTCAATTTGTATGGAGGAATACTGAGCGAATACACAGTCTACCTCAGAAAACATGAACCACTGAGCATTAAGTGTACCCCAGCTACAGCCAAACTGTGACCTGACAGAGTTCACCGGCAGGTCACTGACTGTTGGGCTACAAAAAGCATCACATCGTAAGCAGCTCACGTACGCCTGACATCTCTCACCCCTTTGAAGCACTACAAACACAGACATCTACAACCTCTCTCTGCACCCTCAGGTGTTTGTGGAGGTAAGAAGGGACTGGAATGAACTCTCTAATTATCAAAACATGGATTTTTGAAGTTTTCACTCGAGTGTTTTAATCTCATTGGATGTGAAATGGCACCAGGTTTACGAATCCAGATATTTTTTATTTATAATGTATAAAAGATGTCTGTAGATTTTTGTGTTCACAGTGTTCACATACACTCACATTAGTAATGAGTGTGCAACGTAAGACCATAGACTGTTTAAGATGG
The DNA here is from genome assembly GCF_947347685.1 of Pleuronectes platessa. Lineage (NCBI taxonomy): Eukaryota > Metazoa > Chordata > Actinopteri > Pleuronectiformes > Pleuronectidae > Pleuronectes > Pleuronectes platessa. Next base: position 11,899,377 of record NC_070643.1, read on the forward strand.
GCCACTTCCTTTTTGACATCAAATGGACAAGTCAAAGTGTCTAATCACAGACATCACTGATTAGATGAAAAGCGGAGTAATATACATTTCTATTCCTCACACACATAACCTGAAACTGACGCCTCGTAAAGTATCAATGACCTCAGGGTGACCTCTGACGGTGCTGCGACCCTTAGGTACCTGGTCATCAGCCGACTGGTTCCCAGCCTCTGGCACTCTTTGACTCAGATCTGACCTAACAAGCTGGGAAAGCTGACCAGATACTTAACAGCCAGAGACACACCCAAAATAAGGCCGCCCCATCGAATGCATGCTCCCCTGCTGCAGCCCAATCAAGAAACTATTGTGCAGCAATCAAAAGGTGTCAGGATTGATTTTCCTTCTTTAAAAAGACGTGCGAGATAGAGAGCAACTTAACGTTGTGCTTCAACTTCTTAGTTTTTGACTTGTAGGTAATAGCTTAAAAATAAATGTCAAAGCAAATATTTTTTATGGCTATTTACAAGATGCTCAGTCTTCTTATGAACGTTGCCGGCTGTAACCTGGTCAACAAGAATTGCATGAAAGATTGTCAGGTTCGGACAGAATAACTCTCATACCTCTCTGGCTTGAGTCGGACACAACTCGGTCAGGTTAGCGTTGGGATCAGACGGAGAAATGATGCACGCTTTAGTGCAAGAGCTGAAACAAGTATTCACCAGATAAAAGTTTACATGGATAGTTCCATAAACATGGCAAATCGGTTAGATAATGCCATTCTTTATTCAATGTGTACAGTGAAATGACAAAGAAACTGTACGACTTTTTGAAAAATAGCAGGTACAAAAGGCTATGTTTAAGATCAGAACAGAAATGAACTTCTCAACCCACAAATCAGGGGTCAAAACGTTCCAAAGAACATGTACATTTAAAACTAACAACTGGCTTCAGAACAATAAAATCTCTCCTGCATCTAATGCAGCCTTAACTCAGGTTATATAAAACATTTATAAAACATATTAACAGTGTATGTGCCTTAGAAAGTGACATGAGAAAAACAAATGTCTTCTAGCTGTTGTTTCTCTAGTAAGATGATCTAAACCTACAGATGTGCGTTGTAATAGGTTCTACAGTACTTTGCAGCACCACAGCCTCCTCCAGGTCCCAGCAGGTTCTCCTCGCTGCTCATCACTCTGGACTTCACTGCAGCTCTTTCTGAATACTGAGATGGAGAAAAAAAAAAAGACAAGATTTGTATCTGCTGTCAGAAAACATAATTTTACCAACTCTAGTTTGAGGGGCTTCCAGCCTGCAGCATTAAACCGTACAGTGAGAACGAGGAGACCCACCTCTCCAGATACTCGTGGACATTGCCGTGTCCGTTGTAGCGAGCCAATCCCACCAGGATGCCGGTAGCGCAGCGGCCTTCCTTCTTACGACACAGGCTGCAGTTGCACATCTCTCGGCAGAGGGGACACGACCACGTCTGGAAAAAAATGCTCCAAGTTTAATGCAGGTGAATAAGCACGTTCTGACTCAACAAAAGTGAGTCCATGATGTCCGTGCTGTGTTTGAGACAGCCATGGTAAAATATAGCTCAGCTAGTCAGTGTGGCTCCTGACCACTTATTATGTATGATAACTTTTTGTAAAAGAGTTCAAATTCAAAGAAAGAAAGAATTGAACAATGGAAATGTATTACTAAAAAACAAATATAACTGTTTATTAATCTGTACCTAATAATGCTTTGGAAAATCAAAGTTTCAGTCCCAGATGATCAGAAAGTATACAAAAGCATGCACATCCCAACACTAGGTGCTGGACAGAAGTGGTGAAAATAAAATATTTAATATGCAGGTTTTAGCACTGACCGGGTCGAGCAGCACAGTGCGTACGTCCTCTCCGTACCGGTTCTTCAAGCACGGCCCACAGAACTGACCTTTGGCCCCCACACAGAAACCACTGCGACACACTGTCTTGGTGTCCAGTGTCTTCTGTCTGCACTGGTGACATGAGCTGCCCTGAAGAAAAAACACACACAACCAGTGAATGAATACGCTAACCCTGACGCCTTAAGTTACAACCCTGACCAACAGCAGTGAAGTGGCACAGTCCTGATGTGACTCACATTGTCTTTGTCCCAGATCTTGTCCTTGCTGCGGAATGCTATGTTGTCCAGGTCTTCCTCTGTGATGTCGTTCACTGACCTCACCACAAACTGACTCTTCCTTGAACCACCGCTCCTCCTTTTTTTCCGGCCCTCTCCAGCATGTTCCCCGTCCACCTGTCGTGGTCACAATACAGATATACAACTGAGAGAACACAAACATGTAGCAAGTAAGGTTTCAATACAAAGTGTTGCGTTAAATCTAAATTGCACTTTCTTCTGAGTGTAATTTGTTTTTTGAAACAGCTGACTCTTACGTGCTTCACTGAAGATTCTTCTAAACAGGTTGTGTTGCATAACGTACCTCCACCAGTCTCCTAATGTCTACAGTCCTGGGGCTCCTGTGGGTGACCGGCGCACTCTTTTCCTCCACCCCAAAGTTCTCAGGTGGACGAGCCTTACGGGAAGGGTTCCTCCTTTCTGAACCCATCTCTGGTTCGAACTTGCGCTTCCGTGGCGTCGCTTGCCTCTTCTTCTTCTGCAGAAATAAAAGACAGGTGTTTTCCATTCAGAGCAGGACAAAAAACTGTAGCAACCCCATAACTGACTTAGAGTATAAAAAAAATATCAATGCAAGTTTGAGTGAAACTGGTGCTAGTGTGTATACTCACTTGAAGAGCGGTGGGCATAGCCAGATCAGCCATGGTGGTCAAATCAGCAAACAGCTTAGACAGCTGAAAGACGACAACAAAGAAAAACGGAGTCAATGACATCTGACAAACGAGGGACTCGGATATTTTAAATATCCGGATCACAAAGTTTGTCTGAATATGGACAATTCATACAAAATATTATTATGGTTAATCACCATGGCCTTGTTCTCCTGAATGTTCTTCTCTCGTTTTCTAAGACTCTGAGACAGGTCCTCCTCTTCTTCATCCTCGTCGTCTTCGTCTTCCAGCTGTTCCTCCTCTGCATCTTTGTGTTGCTTCTGCTTCATCCTCTGCCTTCCTCTGGTTCTCGGCGCAGAAGGACTGTCTTGGATCGCCTCCTGTTTGAGAGTAGACAGTCTTTTCACAGGAAACCTGAAAACAAGGTCAAAGAAGGATTCTTTTTTCAGTCTCGGGAGAATAAACACAAAGGTCATGAAACAGGTAGAGGCTAAACAGTCCCCTTATGGAACCACATTTAAATAAGCTAGATTTATATATGCTGTTATATATATATATATATATATATATAGATCTGCTACTACTTGCACAATCTCATACATATCAGTCCCCTAAACATGTCTTGTTCTTTTCATCAAGATCCATGAATTATTCTCTGAGATAGCAATGAAAATGGGGAAATAAAGTGAAAAGAATCTTGTAGTTTAAAGTTTAATAGGTTCTTCCTTAGATCATATCCTCTCTCCACCACACAATTTTTTGGAAATCTGAGGTGGAGGTGATACATTCCTACATTGAAGTTGGACCACAGGATTAATACTGAATAAACACAAGTTATACCCATTTAACTAGCTTTGCCAAATCACAAACGCTATTACATCGATATTCATTCAGAAATTGAAATTGTGTGTAATTGTGAGGGCACCTGCTATATACTCTCGTTTATCGTAGAGACCAGTGAACAAACCTCAGGGCTACTAAAAGACTCCTTCTTTTTGTTGGAGGAGCATCGTCGCCATCAGAGTAAAAGCCTGTGTCCACATCGCTGTCCTCTTCTGAATACACCATCTGAGAGGAAACCAAAGACATGCCTTGGATGCGATATCAAACATTATCATAGATTAATGGAACGATCTTTAACCATTTCATACCTTGGTCTTCAGCCGTTTGTAACAACGTCCTTCATCCTCTTCTTCCTCGTCCTCGAGGAAACCCTCAAATTCCTCTTCGCTGTCTGACTGACTGAACAGACGAGCAAGTTCAGCAGTGATGAACTTGGATTTGAAACAGGGGGCCTGAGGGAAGATAAGTATATTCAGCTAATTATTCAACATATAACCACAAAAACATGGACAAAATGGAAACTTAAGGGCATCACAACAAAGGGATTATGATGTATAGAAAAATACATCAGTATAGCAGAATGAAAATAATCTACCTTCATTTTATGAAATAAATTGACTATAAAATCTACAAAACTTAATTTCCTTAAATAAAATATATAATAAGTTAATACAAAAGTAGGTAATGAATTACATTTCTCTAAAAGGTTCATATTAGATTAGACATAACGGTGCCTTTATGACTGATTATGCATTGAATAGACTCAGAATGTATTTTGAAAACAATTGTAAAAGATGTAGAAGATGGAAAAGACATTGAGAACTTCGCTAATATTAAGCATCATCCTAAAATAAATCTTAGGTGTTATCATCACAACACAAAACTAGAAGTCTGAATTCCACTGATTAACATTTGGGTACAACTGGCAAGACATGGTGAAGACAGTGTTTCCTTAGGTACACTCCTGATCAAAATCTTAAGACCAGTTAAAAAATTGCATGAATTTGCATTTTGCACTGTTGAATCTTAGGAAGGTTCTAAGTAGAGTTTCAAAATGCAAAAAGAAGAAATGGCAACAAGAGGCCAAAAGTTGTGAGCAGGCAATTTATTGAAAACAACAATTTAACTGAAGTAGGCTGTTCATCAGCTGATCAAAAGTGCCTGCTCACAACTTTTGGTCTCTTGTTCCCATTTCTTCTTCTTGCATTTTGAAGCTCTACTTAGAACCTTCCTAAGATCCAACAGTGCAAAATGCAAATTCATGCAATTTTTTAACTGGTCTTAAGATTTGGATCAGGAGTGTATGTGTGTATACACTTGACTTTCGACAGAGAGACAACAGCTGCACATTCTGGACCTATCTTTTAATCAAACCAAGTGAAGACACCACAGTCTTGTGAACACAATTTCACACTTTACACCAGAGGGAGCGAGAGTCCATCAGTGGTGGGAACAATAAAATGATTGTGCTACTTGTCGGCATCACCTGGATGGAAAAGCCCTGATGCGAGATGGAGCAGGTTTTATGAACAGATCTTCAGTTCAAAGTACAGTATTAGGGTTTAAGCGTTTGCATTGCAAGACCGATCTTCTTATCCCCTCCAGAAAGCTTCAGAGGGTAATGTCTAACTCGATAGAATAAACGTGTCAACTTATCTTTAAGATTGTCTAACAGGATATGTTTCTATCCACCTGCTGAGGTCCCTTCGTGCTGGCTTGTTGAACATACCACACAAAAATCTACGATAAAACAACTTCCTGTAACGCACCAAAGATTTGGAACAAACCCCCACTATATAGTAGAAATGCTCAAAACTATTTCAACCATGTGATATATTTTATTGAAATTTTAACATTGCTTTAACCCATTCTCCCCAAATACTATGTTACCATCCTTTCCTGTATAAAAGTGTCTTTAACTTTGCCTTCTTACAAGGTCATACCACGAATGTATTTAATTACAACTTATTTCTAAAACTTAATATTTGTCATTGCTTGATATTTGTTTAACAGTTCTGATTTTAAATCCTCCTTTAAATTTGGTCTCTGTACTATTGTTAATGTCCCCTTGAATATACCTGTGTATGTGCTTTGTAAATGAAACTGCCATGTCTATTTATATAATTATTATAATTATTACTAATAAAAGTCGTGCACGATCCCCTTCAGCCAAAAGGGGGTGTTGACCTCTGACCACCAATCACATCTAAACAAAACTGACATTGCAGCCAGTTGTCTTTAGGACATCATCATTTCACTGCACGACATGTAAACGACGAACAGTGGTGTGCAGCTGGCCACGTGTCAGCTAGCTGCTTCAAAACAATGGCCTAAGACCAGTTCTGTGACTAATATAAAGTACACACGGTGAATACAGGAAGTCTGGGTTAGCATGGTGATTTAGCTACAGCCCAAATAAACAACTTTATCCGGTCTGTCCCAACAATGGAGGATATCCCGACAACAACCTGAGCACTTCTCTTCTCCACTGACACAGCAGGAGACCGAGCGAGGTCTAAACACGTGATTCTGTCGCTTACCTTTGACGTGAGGGTCATTTTTGATTAATCTCCGTGTTACGATAAGTTTCAGCGCAACAGAGAGTTTTCAGTCTTTAAGCCTTTTAACCTAAAATCCAGTGAATGGAGGAGGATTTAAAAACTAACCGCGGGGGGAGGTAAGGTTCACCCACCGCCAGGGGTTTCATCTTTCTTAAGGCTTATATCTAAACGTGTAGTTGTGTTACATGACTGTAAGACTTAGAGTGTGTCCAATGGAAAGTCACTTTAAATTAATGGATTCTATTAAATTCATAATTTGAGGATTTGTTGTCGTGTTTAAGAAGAGTCTCTCTTCTGATTCTCCCTGCACTCTCAAAGGTACGGTCCAGGGTTTCGCGCGAAAACGGCATTGGGGCGTGGTTATCAAGGAGAGACAGAGACTGTGCCTGTGAGTGTATGTGTGTGCGCGTGTTTGTGTGTGTGTGTGTGTGTGTGTGTGTGTGTGTGTGTGTGTGTGTGTGTGTGTGTGTGTGTGTGTGTGAACCTCTTTGTTCATGCCAGCTGGAATCAGCTCCAATAAGACCGAAGCAGCTGTTTACACATCCCAAACATATTCCAGTGGACCTCTATATGTACACAGATCATCCACAGCGTTAACATGCGTTATCTGTTTTATTGCTAATCCAGAACAAACAGAGCAGTTTGCATTTGTATCTTTATTGCTGAGGACTATTTCATGTCAACAAGCATCAGGTGATCAGTGAGCAGGTTAAATCAGACTAAACAATCACTGAGGACACATTATGCGAGATGCACAAACAGAGGGAATAAGGACATTACAAGGTAGATCATTCCATTTCCATTTCGTATACGGCCTATGGCTCTTTTCAACACAGTCTTCATTTCCATGAAGGTTGTTTGGCTCTTCTATGGACCAACGGTAACATTTTGCCGCACAACCATCAGACCACATGAAGATGCCTTCTTTGGCGAGGTCGCTGAGTCCAATCCAGGCTCTTCCATAAACATGGTCAAAGTTCATGATCAGGAATTGAAGGAAAGTATCTTCCACCAGACTACGGATAGATACCAGGTTGGCTCCCTGTGACAAACAATTGACCTCTGCATCAGCCCAGGTCATAAGTGTTTCCACGTACTTGTAGCAGCGGTTGTTGAAGCTGAACCAGAACATGGGACAGTTTCCACGCTGCAGCTTGACCTCAGGTCCATCTGAGGAGACACAGCACCCAGGGTCAGGGTGAACAGAAGGAGGAGCAGGATCATGTTGGCGTCTCTCTCTCTCTGTCACAGGAGCAGGACGAGGGGTTGGAGATGATCTGCACTGTTGGATGAGAATGAGAGTTTGAAGGAGACAGGTGGGCAGGCTGTGTTCTTTTATACTCTTCAGAGAGGCTGTCTGAACTGTTGATGTGATGTTATTGGTCAAATGCACTTTGTAACATTTTGTTTTATACACAACTGCACAGAACAAAGTGTTTTCTCTGACCAATAGCTCCCCTCGACGTCACATAACTTTCCAAACGATTTTCCAGTTCAACCTTTTGACCTCGTAAAACGCAGCTTTAGAACGAAAATAAAGGAGGAAATAATTGTTCCCTAAATATCAACAACTGTTTAGCTTTGGAACGTCCAGGAGAGCTCTGCTCTTTGTTTTTCTATGTTCTTTTATTTTATGCATATTTATTGCACCATAATAGTGCCAGAGTTCTTTATTCCATTTAAAGTAATCAATAATGAGTGGTCCATGGTCCAATCAGAGTTGGCGCGAAACATTACACTGGTGAAGAAACATCTTTCGAAATCCAGCTAACAAACATTTAAACAGCAATGAGAACAGATAGAAACAGCAGTTTAGATTCATGATTCAAACATCTTAATATAAAAACCTCATCATTTCCTTTTATTTCTCACTTGGCTTTTAATTAGAAAAGCCCAAAATGCATGATACCACTGTCTTCAATGGATCCAGTTGAGTCGAAGATTTTCTTTATTTTACTTACTCATTTTCCTTAGAACTGTGCAAATCTCGTTTCTGATTTAAGAAGCAAGACTTCAAAATTAATATATTCATGATCTACCTGTTAATTAAGAAATAACACAAGGGATCCACCGAGTTCTGAATATTTTGGGGTGGTCTATGGAGTTTCTTATAGTGTAAGTGTTAAAAAAGAAAACGTAGATGGACCAAATACATTCCTCTAAAACAGCTTCCCACCTCAGCCATGTTCTTTTTGGGAGCTTCAGAGAGGGTGTTTAATATCATTGGACATTTCAGTAATATACAACCACAGTGTGAGTGAAGGCAGGTGAAATAAACCACCCGCTCACCTGGATGTCACATAAAACCTATAGTTTATTCATTTCCAGTAAAATGTTCACATAGTAAAACGAAGCTTTAGAAAAGACGTGTAGCTCCAGCTATCTGAAGATAACAAAGTTATGACAATGATAAAATACTGAATTCAACCTCCTGTGGTTTTCTCAAACGTCATCAGACCAACTTGCTCCTCTGCTGCCCTCAAGTGGCCATAAAACACAACACATACTTTTACAGTCCAGCAGTGCAGCTTCAAACCCACACAAACCGTTTTCCACGTACTTGTAGCAGCGGTTGTTGAAGCTGTACCAGAACATGGGACAGTTTCCACGCTGCAGCCTGACCTCAGGTCCATCTGAAGGAGACACAGCACCCAGGGTCAGGGAGAACAGAAGGAGGAGCAGGATCATGTTGGCGTCTCTCTCTCTCTCTGTCACAGGAGCAGGACGAGGGGTTGGAGATGATCTGCACTGTTGGATGAGAATGAGAGTTTGAAGGAGACAGGTGAGCAGGCTGCGTTCTTTTATACTCTTCAGAGAGGCTGTCTGCACTGTTGGTGTGATGTTATTGGTCAAATGCACTTGGCAAACACGTTGTTTCATACACAGCTGCCCGATAAAAGTGTGTTCTCATAGCACGAGGAAGAAAAACCAACAGCTGACCTGGATGTCACATAACTTTCCACATGATTTTTCAGTTCAACGTTTTGACCTCGTAAAACGCAGCTTTAGAAAAGAGGACACGAGGGCAGATATGTCACTTTGTGGTTGACGTCTCCTCATTCACACCAGGTAAACAATTGCCAAACACAAGTTGACACATCGACAATGTTACCATTACAAAGTCTTTAATGTGTCCTCTCTTGTATTGTGAACTTTGTGTTTTTTTTCCAACATGCAAACAGCATTGCTTTAATTAAACAGGACTTCACACAGACATGACAACAGCTAATAAATGATTGAGCACAGCAGACTGACTTGCTACTTTGCTCCCCTCTAGTTGAGACTGTCACAACCTACAGATAGTTAATAAATAACGCAAAACTACTTTTAATGAAATATATAAAATAGAATAGATCATATTTGGATCTTTGCTGTGACTCCTAATGATTTCATTAAGTGGTTTAATTGCTGTTAGTGCTATGAATAAATATCATCTCCCTACAGCTTGGATCTCTCGAATAAGAAATCTGATGGTTACATGCTGTTAATAAATACATAATGATTTAAAAATGAGAGCGAACCAACGAACTTGTATCAGAAGTATTTGCCCCAGAATCACCAAACACTCTAAAAAACAATGCGTAAATTAAAGGGAGGAAAATACTTCTTCACAACTTTTTAACAAATGTCCAGGAGAGCTCTGCTCTTTGTTTTTCTATGTTCTTATGTTTTATTTATTTGATTGCATTATAACAGTGCCACAGTGGTGGGATTTTAAAAAGTACATTTACTTATTTACTGTACTTAAGAACATTTTCCATGTGTCTGTACTTTAAGTTGATTTATTTTTGTCTACTTTTCACTTTTACTCCACTACATATATCAGCTAATATCTGCTCTTTCTACGAATGTGGGCCTCTTTTGCCAAACAGTTGGTGCTCTGGGTGTTTTTTTCCAACATGCAAACAGCATTGCTTTAATTAAACAGGACTTCACACAGACATGACAACAGCTAATAAATGACTGGACACAGTATCATCAGACTTCTTTCTCCTCTGCTACCCTGTGCTGGCCACTGTTACAACTTAGAGATAGATAATAAGTAAGTCAAAACGAACGATAGCGAGCCAACGAATGTGTATCAGAAGTATTTGCCCCTGAATCACCCAACACTCTAAAAAAACAATAAGGGAAGTAAAGGAAGGAAAATAATTGTTCACTAAATATCAACAACTGTTTAGTTTTGGAACGACCAGGAGAGCTCTGCTCTTTGTTTTCTGTGTTCTTATAATTTATGCATATGTATTGCACTATGACAGTGCCACAGTAGTGGGATGTAACAAAGTACATTTACTTAGTTACTGTACTTAAGAAAATGTTCCATGTCTGTTTTCTTCAAGTGGATTTATTTTTGTCTACTTATCACTTTTACTCCACTACATATACAGTACATTTACATTATAAAGGTGAAGTGTGCAGTATGCAACATCACAGTGCTACAATACTTACCTCCATATACTCATGCTGGAGCCACAGTCTCTCATCCTCCGTAGATTCAACCTCTGACCCTCACTCTTCTTCTTTTTTGAGCACAAGCTCCATTTTGGTTGAGAACAGGTGAACTCAGCTGATACATTTTTAAAGTGCTTAAACCCGATTGGCGTGTCTACAATTAAGCAATGCTGTGTCTGAACGCCAATTGGTTAAACATGGTGTGTTTAAAAAAACTTTGGGATTGCTTAAGCACGATTTTCAAAACAGGGCCCGGTGTTTGGCAAAAAAATGTGGAAATATGGTTTTGATAAATAAGTGTATAGTTTTTACAAGAGTGTTTAGTTTTGCAAAGGATCTGAGGTGTTCTGCTGATTGGGTGTGTGGTTGTGCTGATTGTGTTTAGTGTTTGAAACACCGGGCCCTGTTTTGAAAATCGTGCAATCGAAAAAAAAAAAACTGTAAACAGGACTTCACGCAGACATGACAACAGCTAATAAATGACTGAGCACAGTATCATCAGACTTCTTTCTCCTCTTTTGCCCTCTGCTGGCCACTGTCACAAGCTACAGATAGTTAATAAGTAAGGAAAAATTACTTTTAATGAAATACATGAAATAGAATAGATCATATTTGGATATTTCCTTCGACTCCTAATGTTCTCATTAATTGGTTTAATTGTTATTCGTGCTATGAATAAATAGCATCTCCCTACTGCTAGGATCTCCTCCTGCTGCTAATACATACATAATTTAAACATGATAGTCAACCAACGAGAATGTATCAGAAGTCTTTGCCCCAGAATAACCAAATACTGTAAAAACACAATAAGGAAATTAAAGGGAAACAATAATTCTTCACTATTTTTAACAACCGTTAAGCTTTGGGACGTCCAGGAGAGCTCTGCTCTTTGTTTTCTATGTTCTTATATTTTATGCAAATGTATACTCTCTAAAACAGTGCCACTGTGGTGGGATTTAACACTACATTTACATACTTACTGTACTAAAGAGCATTTTCCATGTGTCCTTACTTTTAAGTTGATTTATTTTTGTCTACTTTTCACTTTTACTCCACTACATATATTAGCTAATATCTGCACTTTCTACGAATGTGGGCCTTTTTAGCCAAACAGGTGGTGCTCTGGGCAAGTTGTAATCTGGATAGGAACCTATAGTGGCCCAAATGGTAAATAGTGAACATGGCCGGAAAAATGCAAAACTAACTTTGCCCTCTAGCCCATATGAGTCACTCCTCTGTGAAGAGGCTTGGTGTTCATTTAGAGAGTGATTTTAACTTTGATAATCTGTTGTAAGTAGCTTCTTTCAGTTGAGACTTATAGCTAAGGTAAAGGACTATCTCTCATCTAAATAACTAGAGAGGGTGATCCATGCCTTCATAACTTCTCGACTTGATTCCTGTAGCCTGCAGCTCGTCCAAAATGCTGCTGCTCGCCTCCTTACAGGAAAGAAAAAGAGGAACCATATACCACCAGTGTTTAGCTCCCTCCACTGGCTTCCTGTTTGTCACAGGATTGATTTTAAAACGTTATTGTTAACTTTCAAACCTCTTAATGGACTGGCACCGTCTTACTGAACTCCTTCATGTCCACTCTTCACTTAGAGAGCTGAGGTCAGCCACTCAGCTGCTCCTGGACTTACCTAAACCGAGGCTCAGGCGATCGAGCCTTTGCAGTCTCTAGCACACTTCAGATCATTGTGAAATACAGGTCTCTACTCTTTTATCTTTACAATTGGCATGTTGTTGTTTTTCTTGTTCTAAGTTTTTATAAATTTGCCATATAAATAAAATTGAACTTGACATAAACAGTTTAATTTAAAATCAAACACTAAAAAACAGTATGAAAGAACGTTTTGGAAGATTTCTACTCTAATTTATCTTCTATATATTCCACTACACATGTTACTGTTCCATAGTTCTAAACCACACACAAATACACACACACACACACACACACACACACACACACACACACACACACACACACACACACACCCCCACACACACACACACACACACACACACACACACACACTCACACACAAACACTCATACACACACACACACACTTGTTTATGCCAGCTGGAATCAGCTCCAATGAGACAGAAGCAGCTGTTTACACATCCCAAAATATGCTGTCTTACAGAAACTCTTTAAACTCTTTAGTCCTTATTTAGTATTCGACATTGAACAAGTCTCCTGCTTATTCCCACCTCCTCTCTGAAGTCATGATGAGCAAAGGCAGCTGCTCCTGTTGTTTTAGGGCTCGTCAGATAAATATAATTTCAGCTTCTTCATGTTATGTGCAGTTTGCTTCCACCACCGACTCAGTGATTTTCCATAAAGGTTTAACTCAAATAAAAGTTTCATGGTTCTTTATTGGAGTCATCCACTCCATTCTGTCCAGTGTCTGTATTCAGTCTCACTACCCTTCTTTATTTTGACCCATCATCATCATCATCCTTTGATTTGTTCTTAAAAGAATCATACTCTGGTCTTTTTCTTTTTTTAAATCTATATCGGAGTTTTAAAGAAAATTAATCCCATCCCTTTTATGTATCATTTCAGAGCAGATGTTGTCTGTGTTTAAATTTCACAATCATGCCATGTCTGTGGTTTTTCTCACAGAGCCCTGAGTTTGAGATAGAGAAAGTGATATCATGGAGGTTTTGATCTTAGTGTTAATTTAAATCTGTTGGTAAATTCAACTTGACAGTAAATACTGTGTAATAAAGAGACTGGAAGCATTCATGCTTCTCTCACCCACATCACAGTGAGGTCTATCAGGGTTTTAATTAAATGCATTAAAAACGTTCATGCATTCACAAAAGTTTTAGCAATGCACAAAGTGTCATTGAGGTGATATTGAACCATTAAACCTGTGTTGGTAGAAAAACAATTATTTGGACTTAAAATGTGTTCGTTAACTTGTCATTGAATTTTATCAATAACATTGTAATTGTTAAAATCAACAAACAACAAATACCCGACAACAGGTATGAAAAGTAAGTGGGTGAAATGAGTAAAAACGGAGAAGGGTGCATTTGTATCTTTATTGATGAGGACTATTTCATGTCAACAAGCATCAGTTGATCACTGACCAGGTTAAATCAGACTTAACAATCACTGAGGACACATTATTTGAGATGCACAGACAGAGGTTGTACGAACACTACAAGGTGCATCATTCCATTTCTTTTCGGTGTGTAAATTGTTATGACCACAGTTTTCCCTTCCTTGGCTGTCGTTTGGCTCTCCTGAGGCCCAAAAGGTAAACTTCACTGCACAACCATCAGACCACATCCAGCTGCCTTCTTTGTGGAGGTCGCTGAGTCCGATCCAGGTGTATCCTTCAGCATGATCAAAGTTCTTGATCAGGGCTTTGACGAAATTCTCTTCCTCCAGACTGTGGATAGACACCAGGTTGGCTCCCTCTGACACACAATAGAGCTCTGCATCAGCCCAGGTCATCTGTGTGGCCACGTACTTGTAGCAGCGGTTGTTGAAGCTGTACCAGAACATGGGACAGTTTCCACGCTGCAGCTTGACCTCAGGTCCATCTGAAGGAGACACAGCACCCAGGGTCAGGGTGAACAGAAGGAGGAGCAGGATCATGTTGGCGTCTCTCTCTCTCTCTGTCACAGGAGCAGGACGAGGGGTTGGAGATGATCTGCACTGTTGGATGAGAATGAGAGTTTGAAGGAGACAGGTGAGCAGGCTGCGTTCTTTTATACTCTTCAGAGAGGCTGTCTGCACTGTTGGTGTGATGTTATTGGTCAAATGCACTTGGCAAACACGTTGTTTTATACACAGCTGCCCGATAAAAGTGTGTTCTCATAGCACGAGGAAGAAAAACCAACAGCTCACCTGGATGTCACATAACTTTCCACATGATTTTTCAGTTCAACCTTTTGACCTCGTAAAACGCAGCTTTAGAAAAGAGGACACGAGGGCAGATTTGTCTCTTTGTGGTTGACGTCTTCTCATTCACACCAGGTAAACAACTGCCAAACACAAGTTGACACATCGACAATGTTACCATTACAAAGTCTTTAATGTGTCCTCTCTTGTATTGTGAACTTTGTGTTTTTTTTCCAACATGCAAACAGCATTGCTTTAATTAAACAGGACTTCACACAGACATGACAACAGCTAATAAATGATTTAGCACAGCAGACTGACTTTCTACTCTGCTCCCCTCTAGTTGAGACTGTCACAACCTACAGATAGTTAATAAATAACGCAAAACTACTTTTAATGAAATATATAAAAAATAATAGATCATATTTGGATCTTTGCTGTGACTCCTAATGATTTCATTAAGTGGTTTAATTGCTATTAGTGCTATGAATAAATATCATCTCCCTACAGCTTGGATCTCTCGAATAAGAAATCTGATGGTTACATGCTGTTAATAAATACATAATGATTTAAAAATGAGAGCGAACCAACGAACTTGTATCAGAAGTATTTGCCCCAGAATCACCAAACACTCTAAAAAACAATGCGTAAATTAAAGGGAGGAAAATAATTCTTCACAACTTTTTAACAAATGTTAAGCTTTGAAACGTCCAGGAGAGCTCTGCTCTTTGTTTTTCTATGTTCTTATGTTTTATTTATTTGATTGCATTATAACAGGGCCACAGTGGTGGGATGTAACAAAGTACATTTACTTAGTTACTGTACTTAAGAAAATGTTCCATGTCTGTTTTCTTCAAGTGGATTTATTTTTGTCTACTTATCACTTTTACTCCACTACATATACAGTACATTTACATTATAAAGGTGAAGTGTGCAGTATGCAACATCACAGTGCTACAATACTTACCTCCATATACTCATGCTGGAGCCACAGCCTTCTCATCCTCCGTAGATTCAACCTCTGACCCTCACTCTTCTTCTATTTTGAGCACAAGCTCCATTTTGGTTGAGAACAGGTGAACTCAGCTGATACATTTTTAAAGTGCTTAAACCTACGGTGGCCCTGAAAGCTCACCGAACGGCAACTTAAGAAAACACATGCAAGTTGACAAAACACCAGCAAAGTAAAAAAACATCTTCATCAATTTCACAACACAACACAACACATTACAGCAACGCGCTGCAAAAAGAGAAAAAAAGCTCTGCAAATACCGGAACGAGCTGCAAATAGAGAAACACGCAGCAAATACCGGAACGCGCAGCAAAAAGCCAAACGCGCAGCAAGAAGCCAAACGCGCAGCAAAAAGCCAAACGCGCAGCAAGAAGCCAAACGCGCAGCAAGAAGAGGCCACAACACACGGAAGTGTTTCCATGGGACAGCTAAAAGTGATGGACACTGCTGCCACAAAAACGTCCAATACACCATAGAAATTCGGTTCCACACAGGGTTCGGCCACCCGTGGCTCTTCGGCCCCTCTGCAATGGCTGTACAGTACAATGTTGTGCATATGTTTAGCGAACGCTGAGCGAACGCTCAGCGTTCCGGTATTTGCTGCGCGTTTCTCTATTTGCAGCTCGTTCCGGTATTTGCAGCGCTTTTCTCTTTTTGCAGCGCGTTGCTGTAATGTGTTGTGTTGTGTTGTGAAATTGATGAAGATGTTTTTTTACTTTGCTGGTGTTTTGTCAACTTGCATGTGTTTTCTTAAGTTGCCGTTCGTTGAGCTTTCAGGGCCACCGTATAAACCTGATTGGTGTGTCTACAAATAAGCAATGCTGTGTTTGAACGCCAATTGGTTAAACATGGTTTGTTTACAGTTTTTTTCGATTGCTTAAGCACGATTTTCAAAACAGGGCCCGGTGTTTCGCAAAAAAAATTGGAAATATAGTTTTGATAAATAAGTGTATATTTTTTACAAGAGTATTTAGTTTTGCAAAGGATCTGAGGTGTTCTGCTGATTGGGTGTGTGGTTGTGCTGATTGTGTTTAGTGTTTGAAACACCGGGCCCTGTTTTGAAAATCGTGCCTAAGCAATCGAAAAAAACTGTAAACAGGACTTCACGCAGACATGACAACAGCTAATAAATGACTGGGCAGGGCAGACTGACCGTCTCCTCTGCTGCCCTCTGCTGGCCACTGTCACAAGCTACAGATAGTTAATAAGTAAGGAAAAATTACTGCTGTGACTCCTAATGTTCTCATGAAGTGGTTTAATTGCTATTAGTGCTATGAATAAATTGCATCTCCCTACTGCTTGGATATCCCCAATAAGAACTCTGCTGGTTACATGCTGTTAATAAATACATAATGATTTAAACATGATCATCAACCAACGAGTGTGTATCAGAATTGTTGCCCCAGAATCACCAAACACTCTAAAAAGACAATAAGGAAATTAAAGGGAGGAAAAAATTCTTCCCAAATTTGTAACAACTGTTATAGCTTTGTATCGTCCAGGAGAGCTCTGCTATTTGTTTTTTATCTTCTTACATTTTATGCATATTTATTGCACTATCACAGTGCCACAGTGGTAGGATGTAAAAAAGTACATTTACTTAATTATTGTACTTAAGAGCATTTTCCATGTGTCCTTACTTTAAGTGGATTAATTTGTTTTTCTTTTCACTTTTACTCCACTACATATATCAGCTAATATCTGCACTTTCTACGAATTTGGGCCTTTGTTGCCAAACAGATGCTGCTCTGGGCAAGTTATAATCTGGATAGGAACCTATACTGGCCCAAGTGGTAAATAGTGAACATGGCCCAAAAAGAGCTTAACTAACTTTGCCCTCTAGCCCATTTAAGTCACTCCTCTGTGAAGAGTATTGGTGTTCATTTGGACAGTGATTTTAACTTTGACAATCTATTGTAAGTAGCTTCTTTCAGTTGAGAGTTATCTCTAAGGTAAAGGTCTATCTCTAATCTAAAGATGTAGAGAGGGTGATCCATGCCTTCATAACATCTCGACTTGATTCCTGTAGCCTGCAGCTCGTCCAAAATGCTGCTGCTCGCCTCCTTACAGGAAAGAAAAAGAGGAACCATATAACACCAGTGTTTAGCTCCCTCCACTGGCTTCCTGTTGGTCACAGGATTGATTTTTAAATGTTTTTGTTAACTTTCAAACCTCTTAATGGACTGGCACCGTGTTACTGAACTCCTTCATATCCACTCATCACTTAGAGAGCTGAGGTCAGCCACTCAGCTGCTCCTGGACTTACCTAAACCGAGGCTCATAACCAGAGGTGATCGAGTCTTTGCAGTAGCCGCCCCAAACTAGTGGAACAGCGCACCACTCCATATTATTCTGATTAGATCTGCCCCGTCTCTAGCACTCTTCAAATCATTGTTAAAAACAAGTCTCTGCTCTGTGGGCTACTTCTCCAATTGGGAACATTTTTATCCCAGCAGGTTTTATTTTATTTGAGTTTGTTTAATGTTATTTTATCTTTACTATTGGCATTTTGCTTTTGTCTCTATTCTAAGTTTTAATAAATTTGCTATATAAATAAAATCGAACTTGACATTAACAGTTTAATTTAAGATCATACACAAAAAAAAACAGCAAGAAAGAACAGTTTTTATACATTCTACGTTACTTTATCTTCAATATATTCCACTACAGATTTTACTATTCCCTAGTTCTAAACCACAAACACACAAACACACATACACACGCACACACACACACACACACACACACACACACACACACACACACATACTTTTTTCTGTCTTACAGACTCTCTTTAATCTCTTTAGTCTTTATTTAGTACTTGACATTGAAACAGTCTCCTCCTTATTCCCACCTCCTCTCTGAAGTCATCAGGAGCAAAGGCAGCTGCTCCTCTTGTTTTCGGGCTCGTCTGATAAACATAATTTCGCCGTCTTCATGTTATGAGCAGTTTGCTTCCACCACCGACTCAGTGGATTTCCAAAAAGGTTTAGGTCAAATAAAAGCAACCTATTAGTTTCATGCTTCATTTTTCAAGTCATCCACTCCATTCTTTCCTCTGTCTGCATTCACTCTCACTACCCTCCTTTAATTTGACCCATCATCATCATCATCGTCATCATCATCATCATTTTATTTGTACTGATATTTAAAATGGATTTTAACAATAACATTGGAATTGTTAAAATCAACAAACAACAAAAACCTGACAACAGGTATGAAAAGTAAGTGGGTGAAATGAGAACAAACAGAGAAGTTTGAATTTGTATCTTTATTGCTGAGGACTATTTCATGTCAACAAGCATCAGGTGATCAGTGACCAGGTTAAATCAGACTTAACAATCACTGAGGACACATTATGCGAGATGCACAAACAGAAGGATAAATGTTACTACAAGGTATATCATTCCATTTCTTTTCGGTAGAAAAGTTGTTATGACCACAGTTTTCCATTTCTAGGTAGTTGTCTGGCTGTCCTGTGGACCAAAAGGTAAACTTCACTGCACAACCATCAGACCAAATCCAGCTGCCTTCTTTGTAGAGGTCGTTCAGTCCGTTCCAGGTGATTCCTTCATTAAGGTCAAAGTTCTTGATCAGGGCTGTGATGAAATTCTCTTCCTCCAGACTGTGGATAGACACCAGGTTGGTTCCCTGTGACACACAGTGGAACTCTGCATCAGCCCAGCTCTGCTCAGTGGCCACGTACTTGTAGCAGCGGTTGTTGAAGCTGAACCAGAACATGGGACAGTTTCCACGCTGCAGCCTGACCTCAGGTCCATCTGAAGGAGACACAGCACCCAGGGTCAGGGTGAACAGAAGGAGGAGCAGTATCATGTTGGCGTCTCTCTCTCTCTCTGTCACAGGAGCAGGATGAGGGGTTGGAGATGATCTGCACTGTTGGATGAGAATGAGAGTTTGAAGGAGACAGGTGGGCAGGCTGCGTTCTTTTATACTCTTCAGAGAGGCTGTCTGCACTGTTGGTGTGATGTTATTGGTCAAATGCACTTGGCAAACACTTTGTTTTATACACAGCTGCCCGATAAAAGTGTTTTCTCATAGCACGAGGAAGAAAAACCAACAGCTCACCTGGATGTTACATAACTTTCCACATGATTTTTCAGTTCAACCTTTTGACCTCGTAAAACACAGCTTTAGAAAAGAGGACACGAGGGCAGATATGTCACTTTGTGGTTGACGTCTTCTCATTCACACCAGGTAAACAACTGCCAAACACAAGTGGACACATCGACAATGTTACCATTACAAAGTCTTTAATGTGTCCTCTCTTTTATTGTGAACTTTGTATTTTTTCTAACTTGCAAACAGCATTACCAACGAACGTGTATCAGAAGTGTTTGCCCCAGAATCACCCAACACTGTAAAAAGACAATAAGGAAAATAAAGGAGGAAATAATTGTTCCCTTAATATCAAAAACTGTTAAGCTTTGGAACGTCCAGGAGAGCTCTGCTCTTTGTTTTTTATGTTCTTATATTTTATGCATATTTATTGCACCATAATAGTGCCAGAGTTCTTTATTCCTTTTAAAGTAATCAATAATGAGTGGTCCATGGTCCAATCAGAGTTGGCGCGAAACATTACACTGGTGAAGAAACATCTTTCGAAATCCAGCTAAAAAACATTTAAACGGCAATGAGAACAGATACAAACTATCTGTCAATGATACATCTGATATCAGTGCCATTTAAATACCAGTTAGTTCAATGTTCCCTTTGCCATTTCTGGGAAGCTGCTGAGATCACTGGGCACCAGCAGCTGCCATTTATCTACAGATTTGATCATTTACTTTTATCTTTGTTCTGAGCTTTTCCTTTGGAAATTCTTGACTCACTTTGATACAGTTGGAGGCTTCATAATAGATCCAGTTAAATTGTACAAATTGTCTTAAAAAGTAAGAAAATGACCAGTTTGTCCAGCAGTTTAGATTCAGGATTCAAACATCGTAATATAAAAACTTCATCATTTATTTTTATTTTCACTTAGCTTTTAATTAGAAAAGCCCAAAATGCTTGATACCACTGTCTTCAATGGATCCAGTTAATCAGAAGAGTTTCTTTCTTTTACTTACTCATGTTCCTTAGTACTGTGCAAATCTGGTTTCTGATTCAAGGAGCAGGACTTCAAAATTAATACATTTATGATATACCACTTAATTAAGAAATAATAACACTAGGGATCCACCGAGTTCTGAATATTTTGGTCTTGTCTATGGAGTTTCTTATAGTGTAAGTGTTAAAAAAGAAAACGAAGATGGACCAAATACATTCCTCTAAAACAGCTTCCCACCTCAGCCATGTTCTTTTTGGGAGCTTCAGAGAGAGTGTTTGATATCATTGGACATTTCAGTAATATACAACCACAGTGTGAGTGAAGGCAGGTGAAATAAAACATCCGCTCACCTGGATGTCACATAATACCTATAGTTTATTCATTTTCAGTAAAATGTTCACATAGTAAAATGAAGCTTTAGAAAAGACGTGTAGCTCCAGCTATCTGAAGGCTGGGGGGTCACGAGGGGGCGACGTATTGCTTCATTGTTGACTCTTTTGGTTTCCATTTACAACAGATAAGTAATAACATAACAACTGTAGGCGTTTATTTACACATAGACAATATTACAATAGTACAAAGCCTTCAATGTGTCCTGTCTTGCATTGTGAACTTTGTGTTTTTCTTTTAACATGCAAACAGAGTTCAAAACATTGTCATAAAAATATTTTACAAAGTTATGACAATGATAAAATACTGAATTCAACCTCCTGTGGTTTTCTCAAACGTCATCAGACCAACTTGCTCCTCTGCTGCCCTCAAGTGGCCATAAAACACAATACATACTTTTACAGTCCAGCAGTGCAGATTCAAACCCACACAAACCGTTTTGATCTGATGTGTGTGCACGTGTTAAACCTCAGGCACATAAACAATTTTGTCAACTTTCAAATACATAAATAAACTTTATATTACAATAAATAACTCATTCAGCACAATTATTCTGCTCCGTGGACGAGGTGGAGTAGAGTTGTGACGTGCACGTGCGTGTGTGTGTGTGTCATGGTTAATAGTAAATATGATGACCACAGGGCCTCTCAATCGTGAGGAACACCTCACACATCAAGAGGGTGAATGCACCACACCAACACAAACATTTATCACAGAAGTAATATATTTTTTTTTAAAAGAAAGTCAATCTAATGATAGGAACATATATTAAATGTCAGTCAAATGCATAATGCTAATATGCCAACGCACACACTCACAGTGCTAGGGAAAGAGATTACATTCCTTGTAGTTTCAGGAGCAACACATTCAGTCACAAACAGTGATATGTTTGACAAACGTCCTAAAATGAGCAGATGATTTGTCAGATCTGTTGGAGCTTCAGGAAACAACGTGGTTGAACAATTCACGACTCCCTTAATATGTAGTGATAGTATTACAGAAAAATTCAAGTGTTAATTTTTGCTATCCTCATGTTGTCCAATAAATTTAATGGGAAGAGATGCTATGTGTCTTTTCGGCATTTCTTTCGTTTACACCCCATCAGGAGGCGTAGTGGTCTGAACGGCTGATCTGGATCCACCACAGATTTACACAAGCTGGAATCCAGTTGAATCCTTCAGCAGAATCAAAGTTCTTGATCAGGGCTTTGACGAAGTTCTCTTCCTCCAGACTGTGGATAACCACCAGGTTGGCTCCCTGTGACACACAGTAGAACTCTGCATCAGCCTAGGTCATCTCTGTGGCCACGTACTTGTAGCAGCGGTTGTTGAAGCTGAACCAGAACATGGGACAGTTTCCACGCTGCAGCCTGACCTCAGGTCCATCTGAAGGAGACACAGCACCCAGGATTCTCATTCTCTCTTCTTCTCATTCTCTCTCTCTCTCTCTCTGTCTCTCTCTCTCTCTCTCTCTGTCTCTCTCTCTCTCTCTCTCTGTATCACAGGAGCAGGACGAGGGTTTGGAGATGATCTGCACTGTTGGATGAGAATGAGAGTTTGAAGGAGACAGGTAGGCAGGCTGCGTTCTTTTATACTC
The DNA here is from genome assembly GCF_947347685.1 of Pleuronectes platessa. Lineage (NCBI taxonomy): Eukaryota > Metazoa > Chordata > Actinopteri > Pleuronectiformes > Pleuronectidae > Pleuronectes > Pleuronectes platessa. The sequence continues at coordinate 11,921,916 of NC_070643.1, forward strand.
ACGAGGGCAGATATGTCACTTTGTGGTTCACGCCTCCTCATTCACACCAGGTAAACAACTGCCAAACACAAGTTGACACATCGACAATGTTACGTGTTTGAACACAAATTTCTGTACTTTCTACTTCGTATATTCTCAAAAATGGCTCGTTACTTGAGCAGTGGACGTGCGCCACTACGCACGGCGCACCTCTCTCTCGCTCACTCACTCACTCACTCGCGTGCCTGCTGCCCCGGGAGATGTGCAGCCCGGCCTTTCTGGTAACGATCCCTCCGCAGGTTCACCTTCAGAAACTTTGTTAAGAGTTTTACTTCCTCTAGATCAGCCATTACCAAGCTTAAGAATGCTGTGGCCCAATTTCAAAACTGAAAAATGTGTGCGGCCCACCCATACCTTTAATCACAACTATATGATCCACACACACGACTAGAATCATACATATTATAAATGTTATGGCAAAAATTGAATGAATGACTTCCGGTTATGGAAGCTTAGGAAGCAGACGCATGGTGCCGTGCTCCGCTTACTAGCTTACTGACATTGGCCTTCTGCCGATTTTTCACCAAGTCAACTCGACGATAACCGTGCTCTAATAAGTGGAAACACTGAAAACGAGACCATGCCACCGAAAAAGAACGACGGAAACAAAGATGAGAAGAACAAGCAAGTGCCGTCAACGAGTGCTAGCAGCGGCGGCGGGCTAGCTGACCAGCCTCCACAGCACGCGCCTCAGTGGTTCATCTCTGAAATGGAGAAAGGAATAAATAGGATCGAGTCCATGATTGAGGGACGTTTAAACAGGCTTTCTGAAACAATGGAAAAGATCGTCAATGACAACGAAGCTATTGGACACCGAGTAAAGAGCATCGAGGGGAAGCAATGTGAGTTTGAAGACGCGCTAGCCGCCATGCAGTGTGAGTTGGATGACTACAAAAAAACTACGGACGGCGAACTGAGTGACCTGAGGGAACAACTGGATGACCAAGAGAACCGAGCCCGTAAGAAGAACCTGAGGCTGGTCGGCTTTCCAGAAGGAGTGGAGGGGAAGGACACGGTAGCATTTATACGAGAAGTGGAGCGTGCTCACAGGTCTCTGCTACAACGCCCAACAGACGGCGCCAGACCCCGTGCCATTGTGATGCTGCTCCGCTTCTCTGACACGGTCAAGATCACCGAGGCAGCCCGAACCAAAAGTTCGCTACAATATGGCAACTCGGCCATAATGATATTCAGAGATATGTCAACAGCCCTGTACAAGAAGAGGAAAGCCTTTGCACCTCTGAAAAAGAAACTCAAAGAAAAGAACATCACCTTCAGGCTGCTGCATCCAACCACTTTCATAATGGATCTGGAGGGGGGACGGCGCACCTTCACAACGCCACAGGCTGCTGAAAATTATCTGAAGAGATACCACCCAGATGTGCTGCCATAAGTCTAACTTACTACAAGGTAAACTGGATTACGCATCTTGACCCTGTTCCGTGATCTACAAAGACTTATATCAGCGGCAGATGGACAGGACTGACTTCCGATGGCCGAAGAAACTTATTTCCCCTGCTGGTGCAATTTTACCGCCCAACAGTGCTTGAATGACACGGACCTGTTTGGCCAGAGGATTTTTGTTCTTGCTCCGACGCGGTGTCGCTGTTCTCTGGAGTAACTGCATGTCTGCCGTTGGCATCGTTTTGGACTTGTAACCTGGCTGTCACTCTCCTTCTGGACACTGTTCAAACTTGTTCATCTTTATCGCGGACCCCAGAGGTAAGTAGGTTACTAGGGGGGTGCATTTGTGTTTTAAACTGTTTATAAAATGTTCCAAATCACCATATTAAGACAGACATGGTCTTACTTGTGTATATTGACGTTGTTTTGGGTAATTGTTATTACATACATTGTTCCCTCACCTTAAATAGGCTAGTTGTAATTTTCTGGTGTGAACTTGGCTTAATGGCTAATAGATTACTTAATTTTTAAGGAGGTTAGGCACCATTCAATGACGCAGCAATATAGGTTTCAGCTGCGTTAAGAAAGCGTCAGGAAGATTAGGGGTTCAGCACTTCCTCAGTTGGGGAGGGAGTGGGGCAAGAGGGGTGTTTTCTTGTTTTTTGGGGGTTTTTTTGTTTTTTTTCCGTTTAGTCTATTTTTGTTCTTTTTTCCTTTTACATTCTTACTCTGTACACAAGACATAGAAATGTATCCATTAGATAAAACAATAGCCTGGATTTATTGCCTGTTTCTGGACCTTACGTCACCTCATAGGAGAAATAGATATCTAGGGGGAAAATGACAGCCGTAGCTTTTAAGTATTTGACATGGAATACTAATGGCATCAATGATTTGTCAAAACGCAGAAAGGTACTTAACTTTCTTAAGAATCATAAAATAGATATAGCTCTACTACAGGAGACTCATCTAACCGATGCTGAGCATGCTAGACTAACACGCCAATGGCAAGGGCAGACCTTTTACTCCTCCTTCACATCCCAATCCCGAGGTGTCGCCACGCTGATAGGTAAAAATGTCCCTCTACAAGTAGATAATGTTGAAAAAGACAAACAGGGCAGATACTTGATACTTAAAGGCTCCCTATCAGGTGAACCCATCACATTAGTTAATATATATGGCCCAAATTACGACTGCCCTCAATTTTTCCAAAGTTTACTTTTCACACTAACTTGTCATGCTAGTGAACTTTTCATAGGTGGTGATATGAATTTAGTCCTGGATCCATCCAAAGATCGGTCATCCTCTAACCCCAAAACTCTGTCTCAAGCAGCGAAAACTCTCAAAAAAGAAATGGCTGATTTCAAACTTGTAGATGTCTGGAGAGATAAACACAAGTCAGTACGTGAGTATTCCTTCTACTCACATGCTCATAAAAGCTACTCTAGAATTGATATTTTTCTTACTCATGCTGACAGATTTCACCTTATATCCTCATGTGAATATCTAGCTATGACTCACTCGGACCATGCTCCTCTCATGCTCCAGATGGCCCAAAAGAACGCTACTAGTAATTTCAGACTTTGGCGATTCCCCACACACCTACTTAATCAATCAATCAATCAATCAAATTTTATTTGTATAGCCCATATTCACAAATTACAATTCATCTCATAGGGCTTTAACAGGGTGTGGCATCCTCTGTCCTTAACCCTCAGCAAGAGTAAGGAAAAACTACTAAAAACCCTTTTAACAGGGTAAAAATATGTAGAAACCTCAGAGAGAGCCACATGTGAGGGATCCCTCTCCCAGGACGGACAGAAGTGCAATAGATGCCACGTGCAGGAAAACATCATCAATAATCAAAGTCTCTAGCAGCATTTGATGAGGGTAGACATCCCGAAGGACAACCCCAACATGACATGCCGAGCAGTCCCGCTGCAAGCACAGTCCATGGTCAGCAACCATCCAGACCACGATCCACCATCCAGACCAGACGCCACTCCAGTCCTCAGTCACCGTCCACCGCCGCCCACCAGGACCCATCACAAGCCACCACCGCGGTCCTGGTCCACCGCCCGTGCCCAATGCCAACGCGACACAGGGTCCGCCACCAGCACCACGATCAGCCCAGAATCCGCCACAATGGATCCACCACCGCGACCCCCGGTGTACGATCCACAAACCGCAATCCATGGTGCGGCCACAGAGGCCCTGGATCTGCGGGTGATAAAGCAAAGGGATTCCGGGGAAGGGGGATAGGGATGGAGAAGAGGAAGGAGAAGCTGGAAAGAGAAGCTCCGTGTGTCATGTGTCTTAAAATAGAACAAGTAACGTTCTGGCGCACTAATTAGCTCTAACTATAAGCTTTATCAAAAAGGAAGGTTTTGAGTCTACTCTTAAATGAAAAGATGGTATCTGCCTCCCGAACTGAAAGTGGTAGATTATTCCACAGCCGAGGGGCTTGATGGCTAAAAGCTCTGGCTCCTACTCTTTTTTTAGAGAATTTAGGGACGACAAGTAGGCTTGAATTCTGGGAGCGGAGTGCTCTAGCAGGTTTATAAGGTACTAACAGCTCTTTAAGGTAAAAAGGCGCCATATTATTAAGGGCCTTGAAGGTGAGGAGGAGAATTTTAAATTCTATTCTAGATTTAACTGGAAGCCAGTGTAGCGACGCTAATACTGGAGAAATGTGCTCTCTTCTCTTTGTTCTCGTCAGGACACGTGCTGCGGCATTTTGGACAAGCTGTAGAGTCTTTAACGACTTACTGCTGGAGCCTGATAATAATGAATTACAATAGTCCAGTCTCGATGTAACAAAGGCGTGGACTAGTTTTTCTGCATCTTTTTGGGAAAGGACATGTCTAATTTTGGAAATATTACGTAAGTGGAAAAAAGCGGTCCTAGAAATTTGTTTTAAGTGAGAATTAAAGGATAAATCAGGATCAAAGATCACTCCCAAGTTCCTGACGGTTTCATTGGAAGCAAGGGCAATGTCGTCTAGCGCAGCTATATCATTAGATAATGCATCTCTAAGGTGTTTGGGGCCAAGTATTATAACCTCTGTTTTGTCTGAGTTTAATAAGAGAAAATTGCGGGTCATCCAGGTTTTTATGTCCTTGAGACATGTTCGAAGTTTAGTTAATTGATTACTTTGTTCAGGTTTTATTGACAAATATAACTGGGTGTCATCCGCATAGCAGTGGAAATTTACCGAGTGTGTCCTGATAATGTTTCCTAGTGGAAGCATATATAATGAGAATAAAATTGGGCCGAGCACAGAGCCCTGTGGAACACCATGGTTAACTTTGGTGCGCACAGATGACTCATCATTAATTTGCACAAATTGGGAGCGATCAGAAAAATACGATTTAAACCAGTTAAGGGCGGTTCCATTAATGTTAATTAACTGTTTGAGTCTTTGTAATAAAATTTGATGGTCAATTGTGTCGAAAGCTGCACTGAGATCTAACAGAACGAGGACAGACACAAGTCCCTGATCTGAGGCTATTAAAAGGTCATTAGTGACTTTTGCCAAGGCTGTCTCTGTACTGTGATTGGCTCTAAACCCCGATTGAAAGTCTTCATATATATTATTTTCCCGGAGAAACTCACACAGCTGATTGGCAACAACTTTTTCTAAGATTTTAGAGACGAAGGGGAGATTAGATATTGGTCTGTAATTGGCTAAAACCTCTGGGTCTAGGGTGGGTTTTTTGAGTAGGGGTTTGATGACAGCTATTTTAAAAGACTGTGGTACATAACCTGATGATAATGACATAACCTGATGATAATGACAACGATAATGACAACTTAACGATGTAGATTATGTTAAACTTATTAGTGATAGAATGGACAGTTTTATTAGCATTAATAAAGGGACTGCCTCGCCAACAGCTGTTTGGGAATCCTTAAAAGCTTATGTGAGAGGTGAGACTATAAGCTATACATCATGGAAAAAAAAACAATACATGCTGAAAACCAAAACAGTTGAATCAGAGATTAGGAATCTTGAAAGGGAACATTCTCAGACTCATAGTGATACGACTTTAGATCTTTTAAACATCAAGAGGACTGAATATAATCTGCTAACCACTAGGGTGATCGAGAATGCTATGGCTAGAACGAAACAACAATATTACGAACATGGCGATAAAAGTGGTAAATTATTAGCCTGGCAGATCCGAAAAGAAGAAAACTCTAGATGCATCCCCTCAGTTAAGACCAGGGATGGTGCCACAATAGTCCATGATCCCAAATGTATTAATGACATTTTTAAGGACTTCTATGTTGACTTGTATTCCTCTCAGGGGGTCGATACTCATAAACTGATTGGCTTCTTAGAGGGGCTGGACGTTCCGGGGATGGAGATGGGGACACGGGAGAGCCTAGAGGCAGATATTACTAAACAGGAGGTTTTGAATGCAATTGGTAAACTTTCAGCAGGAAAATCGCCAGGGCCAGATGGGTTCTCTATGGACTTCTATAAAGCATTTGCATCTAATTTAATAACACCGCTAATGGATATGTTCAAACACTCACTTGAAATACATCAACTACCTAAAACTCTAGAACAGGCTCTGATTATTGTCCTGCTGAAACCTGGTAAGGACCCAAAACTCTGTGGTTCCTATAGGCCCATAGCTCTTCTCTCATCAGAATATAAGGTATTCACCAAGGTCATAGCTACCAGGCTGGAGAAAGTGATACCCGACCTCATATATAAAGATCAGACTGGCTTCATTCAGAATCGCTTTTCCTCTGATAACATTCGTAGGTTCCTCAATGTAATTTGCTGCGCCAAAAACATCAACACGCCGGCCGTTGCCCTTTCATTAGATGCTGAAAAGGCATTTGATCGTTTAGAATGGCCCTATTTCTTTGCAGTTTTAGAAAAAATGAATTTTGGTCCAAATTTGATACAAATGATAAAAATACTCTAACTTAATCCATCAGCAATGATTCGAACAAATGCTGACATCTCATCACTTTTTACCCTGTCACGCGGCACTCGCCAGGGCTGCCCCCTATCCCCTCTCCTCTTCTCATTGGCAGTCGAGCCCCTCGCAGTTGCTATTAGAACGCATCCTGTAATAGAAGGTGTTATGGTCGAAGACAAAAAGCACGTAATTTCGCTTTATGCCGACGACATTATGCTGTATTTGACTAATTTGGAGACGTCGCTACCTGCCCTCTGCACCCTGTTAGAGGAATATAGCTGCATCTCGGGGTACAGGATAAACAAACAGAAAAGTGTGATGATGCCTCTTAACCCAGCTGCTCAGGGATTATCAAGAGGAGACATTCCCTTTCATTGGGACCCCTGTAAAATTTGCTACCTTGGTCTGCAAATATCCAACCAGCTACATCAGATTTACTCTCTCAACTATGAATCCCTGTTTAAAAAAGTTGAAGCAGACCTAGACAGATGGAGGTCTCTTCCCATATCCCTAATTGGAAGAATAAATTGTATTAAAATGAATATTTTACCCAAATTTCTTTACTTGTTTCAAGCATTGCCAACACCAATTCCGAAATTTTTCTTTAAAAACCTGGACAGACTGATATCTAGATTTCTGTGGAATGGTAAAACCCCCAGAGTCAAGCTCAAAACACTCTGTCGGCCCCCTGAACAGGGAGGGCTAAATTTACCAGATTTTCGGCTATACTATTTAGCTGCTCAATCCCGAGCTATCTGGACTTGGATTAAAGATTTAGAACACCCTCCAGCTTGGAAACAGATTGAACAGTCTCATACAGCGGAAGCTTTGTGTAGCATTCCATTTATTAACTCTTATCACAAGCAAAAACCTGTATCCTCAAATCCAATGATAAAATTTACATCACAAATCTGGGATGAAATCAGAGCAAAGTCCCATAGTGTTCGCACACTGTATGGCTCTACTCCATTTCATTTTAACCCGGCCTTACCTGGGGCTTTGAGAGATGGTATTATTAGAGAGTGGTATAGCAGAGGTATATGCACCTTTGGACACTTATATGAGCACAATAATTTGAGATCCTTTGAGCAACTGAGGCTCTCTTTTGGGCTCCCCTCTGCACATTTTTATAAATACTTACAAGTCTTACATTAGGGTACAGCAAGGTGGGAAACTTACCCCCTTAGAGGACTCTGAGATAGACAGTATGATGGGAGACAAGCATAACTCTAAAGGCTTTTTATCCTATGCTTACAACAGACTAATGAGCCTGTCAGAAAATACAGCTTTGAAGGTAAAACTTAAGTGGGAAACAGACATTGATTATGCCTTTGAGGACTCTGAATGGAAGAAGATTTGTAGAAGCTCTCAATCATTCTCCTATAACAGCCGACACAAATTATTACAGTTTAATCTTATACACAGGGTTTACTTGACTCCTCATCGTCTCCATAAGATAAGTAGTAACTACTCTGAATACTGCCCTAGGTGTAAGACTGAAATAGGATCCCTTCTCCACATGTTCTGGACGTGTGATTGTTTGGAGCAGTACTGGAGCTCTATCTTGGACATTGTTAAAAGAATTGTAGGGGTGGAAATCCCGGCCAACCCACGGCTGACACTATTGGGGGACCTGTCGATTTTACCAATTAATATGAGAGTCAACACTCGTTTTATCAGATTAGCCCTGATTGCAGCTAACAAATGCATAGCTATCAACTGGAAAAATGAGGACCCCCCTGGTGTTTCCTTGTGGCTTAAAGAGCTCTCATCATATTTACCATCAGAAAAGATTTTGTGTGGTCTCAGGGGGAGACCATCAGTTTTTGATAGGTGTTGGGGAGGATTTGTGGCATTCCTACACAGTGGAGCTGCTCCTGGGCGTGACACGGGTGGTCAACATTGAGATAGGACTGGATACACTGAATGGGACTGTTGTTATGTTGTTACATTGTGTGTGATCTGGATTTTGTTGTGGTTTATTTTTGTTTATTTATTTAATGTATTTTTTTTAATTTATTTTTATCTTTTTTGTTTTGATTTGTCAGTATTATCTTCGCTGATGTTGTTGTTATTTTATTTTATTTTTTTGTTGCTGTGGTTATTGCTGTTGTCCTTTTTCGTTCCACTCTGGCCCATGGGGTGGGGGTGGGGGGGGGGGGGGGGCAGGGATTTGATGCCCTGTATCACTGTTGTTTGTTTGAAAAATTGAAATAAATAAATTGTTAAAAAAAAAAAAAAAAAATTGAATGAATATGAACCCAGGCATATGCAGTGCAAATCCAATAACAACCACATTTAAACATAACAATTTGCAAAGCAACCAATGTAAAACAAACAGGAGTCCAAATAGGGCTTGTTAAAATTCATTCTTACTGTTTGTATAACAGAGCACGACAAGGATATCCCGGAGAAGACAAACACATTCGAGGCTTAACCAAATATACTTAAGGTGTTTAAGCTAGACCTGTGCTGGTCTCATCAATATTTCGTAGAAAATGGTATGAAAAGTAATGCACTAGAATTCGTATGAATTTCACGTAATCTTGAGTCAGGAGGCTGGGGACACGTGACCTTTGTGCCTCTCTCGCTTCGTTAAAACAAAAAACATGGCGGACTTTCATCTAACCCCAACCCTAATATGAAAAATATATATGAACTCTGCACCACGCTGATTCAGCTGAGTGACAGCTGCAGGAATAAGCTGTTCCTGAACGTGCTGGTCCGGGAACGGAGGACCCTGTAGCGCCTCCCAGAGGGGAGGAGGGCAAACAGTCTGTGGCTGAGGTGTGAGAATTGGGGTTGTTACAGTTTTTTTTGATTGCTTCGGCACGATTTTCAAAACAGGGCCCGGTGTTTCAAACACTAAACACTATCAGCACAACCACACACCTAATCAGCAGAACACTTCAGATCCTTTGCAAAATGAAACACTCTTGTAAAAACTATACACTTTTTTATCAAAACAATATTATTTTGCCATATGAAACACAGACGCTTTATATTACTTAATTCTGCTTTAGCCAGTTACACACTGCTGTTGTTAACCTTAAACACTTTTAGCAATTCCAGTTCTCAGTGATTAGTGTACTGTAAGTGACGTACTCTGAGAAAGTGCAAATATACAATAAATTCACCAAACACAAGACCAATGCTGCAGACTCATGAAAATTGAATTTATTTCTCTCCATATCCCCAAATCAGTCAATATGTCAACATGGAGAATCACAACAAAACATGTCCCAGTTTTCATGCTACTACAGGAGTGTGCATAACACTGTAGGCTCGACAAATATCAGACAAGCTGAACATTCTGTGTCCAGTACAGGTTTCAATGAGGGGTACCTGAGCCTGGGGCTGGAGATCGTAATCCCTCCACCGCCATGCCGAGAAAAAATCCTTTATTGGTTTTAGAAACGGAGAGTATGGTGGAAGGTACAGTACTGTACAGTACACCAATCCAGTTAAAGCACTATACAAATACAGCAGCCGAGTTCACCTGACTTCCACCAAAATGGAGCTTGTCCTCAAAAGAAAAGATGAGTGAGGGTGAGAGGGGGAATCCACGGAGGAGGAGAACTCTGCAGCTGCGGCATGATTATGTGGAGGTATGTATTGTTCACTTTATCAATGTGATGTTGCATACTGCACACGTAACCTTTATAATGTAAATGTACTGTATTCCAGACCTATGCTGAACTACACAATCTTGTCTTTCACTGTATTTCAGAGAGTTCTACAGATGGATGCTGAGGAAATCCCGCATGAATTCATATACATAGATGAGGCAGGGTTCAACCTGACAAAAGCAAGAAGGAGAGGCAGAAATATCATTGGCCATGGGGCTATCATCAATGTCCCAGGGCAACGTGGGGGTAACATCACCCTTTGCGCTGCCACTACACAGAATGGGGTCCTCCTCCATCACGCCCATATGGGTCCTTACAACACTCCTCACATTCTCCCATGTTTGGAACGATTACACAACATCGTCACAGCAGTAAACCACATGCACCAGATAGAAATACAATGTCATCTGGGACAATGGGTCATTCAACCGCTCTGCTCTGGTCCAGAACTGGTTTCAACACCATCCACAGTTTACAGTACCATACCTTACCAGTACCATACCTTCCACCATACCGTCTCTAAACCTAATGAAAGAGTTTTTCTCGGCATGGCGGTGGAGGGATTACGATCTCCGGCCCCAGGCTCAGGTACCCCTCATTGAAACCTGTACTGGACACAGAATTTCTGCTTGTCTGGTATTTGTCGAGCTTACAGTGTTATGCACACTCCTGTAGTAGCATGAAAACTGGGACATGTTTTGGTTGTGATTCTCCATGTTGACATGTTGACTGATTTGGGTATATGGAGAGAAATAAATTATATTTTCATGAGACTGCAGCATTGGTCTTGTGTAGTGTTATGGTTAATTTATTGTATATTTGCACTTTCTCTGTATACTTCACTTACAGTACTCTAATCACTGAGAACTGGAATTGCTTAAAGTGTTTAAGGTTAGCAACAGCAGTGTGTAACTGTCAAAACAGAATTAAGTCATATGAAGCGTGTGTGTTTCATATGGTAACAAAATATGTTTTTTATAAATTAGTGTATAGTTTTTACAAGAGTGTTTCATTTTGCAAATGATCTGAGGTGTTCTGCTGATTGGGTGTGTGGTTGTGCTGATTGTGTGCAGTGTCTGAAACACCGGGCCCTGTTTTGAAAATCCTACTTAAGCAATTGAAAAAAACTGTAAATGACTGAGCACAGCAGACTGACCTGCTCCTCTGTTGCCCTCTGCTGGCCACTGTCACAAGCTACAGATAGTTAATTAGTAAGTCAAAATTACTTTTAATGAAATACATGAAATAGAATAGATCATATATGGATCTCTGCTGTGACTCCTAATGATCTCATCAAGTGGTTTAATTGTTATTTGTGCTATGAATAAATAGCATCTCCCTATTGCTTGGATCTCCCCAATTCAGTTTTTCACAATTGTTAACACACAAAAAGCGAAAATTCGGCACAATTTGCACAACCTTCACTTCATTTCCCAATCACTTGACCCAATTTGGCACTACTTCACACTCCCTTATCTGCATTATACTCTGACTTTCATTCTTTACACTCTGATGTCAATTACACATCACCTTGTTGTCAGAACACTACACACAATATTCAGTTGTTGCACACACTTCTCAAGTATAATATCAAAGCATCAACCTACAACACACAAATACTCAAATCTCTAAACATTCAGGTCTGTTGAGCAATTTCACCGCATTTACACAGCCGAACAGGAGACTGAAATTGTAGATATGGTTCGTGAGAATAACGCTATAACACTCAGACAAATAAAATCTAGGATCCTGGCTGACCGTGCTACTTCTAGAAACGTCCAGACCGTCAGCCTCTCTACATTGAACCGTATTCTTCATAGGAATGCCATGTGGATGAAACAAGTGTTCAGGGTCCCATTAGAACGGAACACAGGCATGAAGGAGTTATGGTGAGAGTTTGTGCTTATAAGTACCAACATTCAGCACTGACACATGCATGTATTGTACCTGTAATCCAATATTGTTCCTTTTCTACAGTGTCTCACTGTAGCCCTCTGTGTTGACCTCTCTGTGTCCATACTGTAACTTGCATTCTCATGCTGTCTGTGTCAGCGGATCCAGGAGATAGATAGATAGATAGATTACTTTATTCACCCCCGAAGGAAAATTAAGTCTTCACAGCAGCCGGTACATTTGAATACATTAAAATACAATACAATAGAATAAAATAAAAAATATTGAGGTAGAAAGCCTCACACAGCTCATGTGTTGTACCAGTACATCTTTATTGATGAGGTGGGATTCAACCTGGTGAAGAGGAGGCGATGGGGCAGAAACGTCATTGGCCAGCGGGATATTGTTGAGGTCCCCGGCCAGCGTGGTGGGAACATCACAATGTGTGCTGCAATGAGTCACCATGGGATCTTGCACCGTCATGCCCACCTAGGGGCCTATAACACTGCCCGTCTCCTCGTCTTCCTGGATGGCCTGCATGACCTGCTGGTACCACCTGGTCAGATAGATGACCCACAGTGGATCGATCACATTGTCATCTGGGACAATGTGAGCTTCCACCGGGCTGCTCAAGTGCGTGAGTGGTTCCAGGACCACCCACATTTTTCCGTTCTATACCTTCCACCTTATTCTCCTTTCCTGAATCCTATTGAGGAATTATTTTCAGCTTGGAGGTGGAAGGTATATGAACGGAACCCACAGGACCAGGTTCCACTGCTCCAGGCCATGGAGGAGGCTTGTGGCGACGTGAATGTCGAGGCCTGTCAGCATTTTGTGTGTGAGGTTTTTAGTTTTCTGTGTGCAGTTTTGAGAAAGCCTTTATTGTTTTGAAAAACGTGTGTGACACAGCTCATGTGTTGTACCAGTACATCTTTATTAATTTTTGTGAAGGGGGGGGGGGTGAGCAGGCCGATTTACAGTACTGTACTGTTCTCTGTGTGTACCGAAATAAACCTTTTTATGCTGCGTATTTATGTGCTGTTTTATGTTTGACTATGAAAAAAGTAGGCCTACACTGAGACATTTTACAAAAGGAGAAATGGCTTATTCTCCAGAGTCACTGTCATTCATATCGTGTGTTCCATTTTGATGATTGTGTTTTCAATTTTGCAGTTCAGTGTGCTGTAAATGCTTGGTAGTGTGCAAGCAAATGCTTAGTTGTGTATACTCAATGAATGGTAAGTGTGTGTCATTTGAAAATATGTCTGTGTGTACCAAATGAAAACACGAGTTCCATTTTGTGAACAGGTAAGAGATTTGATAGCAAAGAGTCATCTTGCAAAGGGAGTGTCAGGTTTAGCATTTTGTGTGTGAGGTTTTCAGTTTTCTGTGTGCAGTTTTGAGAAAACCGTTATTGTTTTGAAAAACGTGTGTTAACAATTGTGAAAAACTGTAAACCTGATTGGTGAGTCTAAAATTAAGCAATCATGTGTTTGAACACCTGATTGCTGTGTTTAACCAATTGGCCCATAGGGGTGGTCATTTGACAGTCAGTGCTTAGGAATTGCAAGGAAGTGACATCTTGATATACTTCTGTGTCTAATGTATACAAGTGTGTTTAGTGTTTTGCAGATCACTGTGTAGTGTTTTGCAAAAAGTGTGAAGCTGACATTGTGCTTATAGTGGTGCAGATCTGGGCCATGTTTTCCTCCTTGAGTGTAAGGTTTTGATGATTGTGTAATACTTTTGATTTTAGTGTTTATGCAATTGAAAAAAACTGTAATTAACAAAGGTGTCTCTAAATTGGTCCAAAGTGAAACATATGATTGTGTATAAAGCAAACATACATATTTTCACCATATCTGGCCATTAAATACCACTTAAAACAGATTTGACAGATTTGATCCAGCTTGGACCTCAATGCGGTCTGAGAAAGTACAGCCGAGAGGTCCTGTGTTTGGAGCAAGATGAAATGTAAACATTGTCGTAGGACAGATGCAAAGACATCATCCTAAAGGTCTTGACCTCGGGAGTAACATTATGTCAGTGGGAAAATTGTGGATGGCTCCTGCTCCTCAGGGATGACCTTTGAACCTAGCTCCTGAGTCAGTTTTGATGGCTTACAGGATGGAAATTAAATATGCAACAGACATGGTATGAACTGTTTTGGAAAGGTCTTGAACTCCACTACCATAGCCCAATGCAAACCTAATGCAAGACTAAACAGGTGTTTTTCTAACACCAAAAACCCATAAAAAAAGAATACAAGATTCCCGGTCGCAATCTCATATAATAGTGAAACACATTAGAACTACAAAAGATGGGAACAACACACACGTACGGGAACACCGTTAAATTTTTGTTCTTTGTATCCTTCTTCTGGGTTGAGATTAGGGTTGTGAAAATATTGTTTATAAAACATATTAGCGATTAATTTTTTAACCATGAATGAAAATATTGAAACTAAAATACACATATCTCTCCATAAATATCATCAAACACATTTTTATCAAGAAACATTGCTAAAATATAGTGTTTTCCACCAAGAATACAGCAATCTCCACAATCTTGCTTGATCAGGGCGCTGCGGAGGTCTGCGCAGGAGCACTTATCGTTTGGAGCATTTCGTAGGATTCTCTACGAAAATTTGGACTTTACTTTTCGTTAGATATCTTACAAACTGTTTCATGAGACCATGTTGCAGCCTTTCTCAAAGTGTTTTACAAGGATTATTGGTTTTATCACATTTAATGAACATACTGATAAATGTCATGTTCTGTTGTGCATGGCTGAAATCTCCAACTGTAATGGAGAACTTTATTTCTATCAACAAAAACAGCAAGTATTTCAATCGGTGTTGCCTTTTATCAATAAATGTGGGGTTAATCAATTGATCTTGTTTCTTTCTAAGTCTCCTCTTTTCTATAGAATGTTTTTGCTGCATTTTATTTGCCTTAATCATTCACTGTCATCCATGCTAATATAACATTATATTACATTGTACAGTATTTGAGATTATGTTGAATTTCATTAAAAACAATAATGTAAAGACTGATGCGAATCGTATACTGCAAATATAGGAAAATACAGCACTATAGTGTTTTAGTATGTGTACAGCACTAAACTGTAAATTAAGGTTACAGTTAGAAAACGAAAAATCCCTGGCCACCATGCTGCCAGCAGTTTACTGTGAAAAATACAGCAATGCACTGTAATTCAGTTGATTGATTTTGTTTTGTGACTAATATAAAGTACACACGGTGAATACAGGAAGTCTGGGTTAGCATGGTGAGCTAGCTACAGCACAAATAAACAACTTTATCCGGTGTGTCTTAACAATGGAGGATATCCCAACAACAACCTGAGCACTTCTCTTCTCCACTGACACAGCAGGAGACCGAGCGAGGTCTGAACACGTGATTCTGTCGCTTACCTTTGACGTCATTTTTTATTAATCTCCGTGTTACGATAAGTTTCAGCGCAACAGAGAGTTTTCAGTCTTTAAACCTTTTAACCTAAAATCCAGTGAATGGAGGAGGATTTAAAAACTAACCGCGGGGGGAGGTAAGGTTCACCCACCGCCGGGGGTTTCATCTTTCTTAAGGCTTATATCTAAACGTGTAGTTGTGTCACATGACTGTAAGACTTAGAGTGTGTCCACAGGAAAGTCACTTTAAATTAATGGATTCTATTAAATTCATAATTTGAGGATTTGTTGTCGTGTTTAAGAAGAGTCTCTCTTCTGATTCTCCCTGCACTCTCAAAGGTACGGTCCAGGGTTTCGCGCGAAAACGGCATTGGGGCGTGGTTATCAAGGAGAGACAGAGACTGTGCCTGTGAGTGTATGTGTGTGCGCGTGTTTGTGTGTGCGTGTGTGAACTCTTTGTTCATGCCAGCTGGAATCAGCTCCAATAAGACCGAAGCAGCTGTTTACACATCCCAAACATATACCAGTGGACCTCTATATGTACACAGATCATCCACAGCGTTAACATGCGTTATCTGTTTTATTGCTAATCCAGAACAAACAGAGCAGTTTGCATTTGTATCTTTATTGCTGAGGACTATTTCATGTCAACAAGCATCAGGTGATCAGTGAGCAGGTTAAATCAGACTAAACAATCACTGAGGACACATTATGCGAGATGCACAAACAGAGGGAATAAGGACATTACAAGGTAGATCATTCCATTTCCATTTCGTATACGGCCTATGGCTCTTTTCAACACAGTCTTCATTTCCATGAAGGTTGTTTGGCTCTTCTATGGACCAACGGTAACATTTTGCCGCACAACCATCAGACCACATGAAGATGCCTTCTTTGGCGAGGTCGCTGAGTCCAATCCAGGCTCTTCCATAAACATGGTCAAAGTTCATGATCAGGAATTGAAGGAAAGTATCTTACACCAGACTACGGATAGACACCAGGTTGGCTCCCTGTGACAAACAATTGACCTCTGCATCAGCCCAGGTCATAAGTGTTTCCACGTACTTGTAGCAGCGGTTGTTGAAGCTGTACCAGAACAAGGGACAGTTTCCACGCTGCAGCTTGACCTCAGGTTCATCTGAAGGAGACACAGCACCCAGGGTCAGGGTGAACAGAAGGAGGAGCAGGATCATGTTGGCGTCTCTCTCTCTCTCTGTCACAGGAGCAGGACGAGGGGTTGGAGGTGATCTGCACTGTTGGATGAGAATGAGAGTTTGAAGGAGACGGGTGGGCAGGCTGCGTTCTTTTACACTCTTCAGAAAGGGTGTCTGCACTGTTGGTGTGATGTTATTGGTCAAATGCACTTGGCAAACACTTTGTTTAGGGTTAGGGTTAGGGTTATCACTATGCTTAAACATATGATTGCTTAATTGTAGACACACCAATCCGGTTTAAGCACTATACAAATGCAGCAGCCGAGTTCACCTGACTTCAACCAAAATGGAGCTTGTCCTAAAAAAAAAAGATGAGTGAGGGTGAAAGGGGGAATCGACGGAGGAGGAGAACGCTGCAGCTGCGGCGTGAGTATGTGGAGGTATGCATACTGCACACGTAACCTTTATAATGTAAATGTACTGTATTCCAGACCTATGCTGAACTACACAATCTTGTCTTTCACTGTATTTCTGTGAGTTTTACAGACGGATGCTGAGGAAATCGCATGAATTCATATATATAGATGAGGCAGAGTTCATAGGACAAAATCAAAAAGGAGAGGTAGAAATATCATTGGCCACGGGGCTATAATCAATTTCCCAGGGCAACGTGGGGGTAACATCACCCTTTGCGCTGCCATTACACAGAATGGGGTCCTCCTCAGTCACGCCAATATAGGTCCTTACAACACACATCACATTCTCACATGTTTGGACCGATTGCACAACATCGTCACAGCAGTAAACAACAGGCACCAGATGCAATCCATTCTCATCTGGGACAATGAGTCATTCCACCGCTCTGCTCTGGTCCAGAACTGGTTTCTACACCATCCACAGTTTACAGTACCATACCTTCCACCATACTCTCTGTCTCTAAACCCAATCAAAGAGTTTTTCTCTGCATGGCGGTGGAGGGTTTACGATCTCCGGCCCCAGGCTCATGTACCCCTCATTGAAACCTGTACTGGATACAGAATTTTCTGCTTGTCTGATATTTGTCGAGCTTACAGTGTTATGCACACTCCTGTAGTAGCATGACAACTGGAACATGTTTGTTGTGATTCTCCATGTTGACATGTTGACTGATTGGGGATCATTTAGTGATTAAATTGGTGTTAAATTATTGTTCAGGAGAGCTCTGCTCTTTGTTTTCTATGTTCTTTTTTATGCATATTTATTGCACTATAACAGTGCCAAAGGGGTGGGATGTAACAAAGTATATTTACGTATTTACTGTACTAAAGAACATTTTCCATGTGTCCTTAGTTTAAGTGGATTAATTTGTTTGTATTTTCACTTTTCCAGTGGTCCATGGTCCAGTCAGATCTGGCACGAAATATTACACTGGTGAAAAAACCTCTTATATAATCCAGCTAACAAATAGGTGGTGCTCTGGGCAAGTTGTAATCTGGATAGGAACCTATAGTGGCCCAAGTGGTAAATAGTGAACATGGCCCAAAAAGCGCAGAACTAATCTGGCCCTCGAGCCCATATGAGTCACTCCTCTTTGAAGAGTATTGGTGTTCATTTGGACAGTGATTTTAACTTTGACAATCTATTGTAAGTAGCTTCTTTCAGTTGAGAGTTATCTCTAAGGTAAAGGTCTATCTCTCATCTAAAGATCTAGAGAGGGTGATCCATGCCTTCATAACTTCTCGACTTGATTCCTGTAGCCTGCAGCTCGTTCAAAATGCTGCTGCTCGCCTCATTACAGGAAAGAAAAAGAGGAACCATATAACACCAGTGTTTAGCTCCCTCCACTGGCTTCCTTTTGGTCACAGGATTGATTTAAACGTTATTGTTAACTTTCAAACCTCTTAATGGACTGGTATCGCCTTACTGAACTCCTTCATGTCCACTCTCCACTAAGAGAGCTGAGGTCAGCCACTCAGCTGCTCCTGGACTCCCAGACTATGGATAGACACCAGGTTGGCTCCCTGTGACACACAGTGGAACTCTGCATCGGCCCAGGTCATCTCTGTGGCCACGTACTTGTAGCAGCGGTTGTTGAAGCTGAACCAGAACATGGGACAGTTTCCACGCTGCAGCTTGAACTCAGGTCCATCTGAGGAGACACAGCACCCAGGGTCAGGGTGAAGGAGGAGAAGGAGGAGCAGAATCATGCTCCCTAAATATCAACAACTGTTAATCTTTGGAACGTCCAGGAGAGCTCTGCTGTTGTTTTTCTATGTTCTTATCTTTTATGCATATTTATAGCACCATAACAATGCCACTGTGTTTTGTTTCTTTCAAAGTAATCAATAATGAGTGGTCCATGGTCCAATCAGATCTGGCACGAAATATTACACTGGTGAAAAAACCTATTATATAATCCAGCTAACAAATAGATAAAAAGGAATGAGAACAGATACCATCTATCTGTCAATGATTTGTACTGAGCTTTTCCTTTGGAAATTTTTGACTAACTTTGATACAGTTGGAGGCTTCGTAATAGATCCAGTTAAATTGTACAAATTGTCTTAAAAAGAAAGAAAATGAGTTTGTCCAGCAGTTTAGATTCATGATTCAAACAACCTAATATAAAAACCTCATGATTTTTATTTTGTCACTAGGCTTTTAATTAGACAACCCCAAAATGCTTGATACCAAAGTCTTCAATGGATCCAGTTGAGTAGAAGATTCTTTATTTTACTTACTCATGTTTCTTAGAACTGTGAAAATCTGGTTTCTGATTTAAGGAGCAGGAATTCAAAATTACTATATTTATGATCCAACTGTTAATTAAGAAATATAACACAATGGATCCATCGAGTTCTGAATATTTTGGGGTTGTCTATGGAGTTTCTTATGGTGTAAGTGTTAAAAAAGAAAACGAAGATGGACCAAATACATTCCTCTAAAACAGCTTCCCACCTCAGCCATGTTCTTTTTGGGAGCTTCATAGAGAGTGTTTGATATCATTGGACATTTCAGTAATATACAACCACAGTGTGAGTGAAGGCTGGTGAAATAAACCACCCACTCACCTGGATGTCACATAAAACCTATAGTTTATTCATTTTCATTAAAATGTTCACATAGTAAAACGAAGCTTAGAAAAGACGTGTAGCTCCAGCTATCAGAAGGCTGGGGGGTCATGAGGGGGGGGACGTATTGCTTCATTGTTGACTCTTGTGGTTTCCATTTACAACAGATAAGTAATAACATAACAACTGTAGGCGCATATTTACACAAAGACAATATTGCAATAGTACAAGGCCTTCAATGTGTCCTGTCTTGCATCGTGAACTTTGCGTTTTTCTATTAACATGCAAACAGAATTTAAACATTGTCATAAAAATATTTTACCAAGTTATGACAAAATACTGAATTCAACCTCCTCTCAAACGTCATCACACCAACTTGCTCCTCTGCTGCCCTCAAGTGGCCATAAAACCCAACACATACTTTTACATTCCAGCAGTGAAGCTTCAAACCCACAGACACCTTTTTGATCTGATGTGTGTGCACGTGTTAAACCTCTGGCACATAAACAATTTTGTCAACTTTCAAATACATAAATAAACGATACATTACAATAAATAGCTCATTCAGCACAATTATTCTGCTTCGTGGACGAGGTGGAGCAGAGTTGTGCCTGTGCACATGTGTGTCATGGTTAATAGTAAATATGACAACCACACGGCCTCTCTATCGTGAGGAACACCTTACACATCAAGAGGGTGAATGCACCACACCAACATAAACATTTATCACAGAAGTAATCGAATTTTTAGAAAAGAAAGACAAACGAATGATAGGAACATATATTAAATATCAATCACATTCAAAATGCTAATATGCCAATGCACACACTCACAGTGCTAGGGAAAGAGATTACATTCCTTGTAGTTTCAGGAGCAACACATTCAGTCACAAACAGTGATATGTTTGACACACATCCTAAAATGAGCGGATGATTTGTCAGATCTTTGGGGGCTTCAGGAAACAACGTGGTTGAACAATTCACGACTCCCTTAATATGTAGTGATAGTATTACAGTAAAATTCAAGTGTTAATTTTTGCTATCCTCATGTTGTCCAATAAATTTAATGGGAAGAGATGCAATGTGTCTTTTGGGCATTTCTTCCGTTTCCACCCCATCAGGAGGCGTAGTGGCAGGACGAGACCCTTAAAGCCCGGCTTTATCTAACTAACTTTACTTTTCATTAGATATCTTACGAACTGTTTCATGAGACCACATTGCAGCCTTTTTCAAAGTGTTTGACAAGATTATTGGTTTTATCACATTTAATGAACATACTGATAAATGTCATGTTCTGTTGTGCATGGCTGAAATCTCCAACTGTAATGGAGAACTTTATTTCTATCAACAAAAACAGCAAGTATTTCAATCGGTGTTGCGTTTTATCAATAAATGTGGGTTAATCAATTGATCTTGTTTCTTTCTAAGTCTCCTCTTTTCTATAGAATGCTTTTGCTGCATTTTATTTGCCTTAATCATTCACTGTCATCCATGCTGCTATAACATTATATTACATTGTACAGTATTTGAGATTATGTTGAATTTCATTAAAAACAATAATGTAAAGACTCATGCGAATCATATACTGCAAATATAGGAAAAAAAAGCACTATAGTGTTTTAGTATGTGCACAGCACTAAACTGTAAATTAAGGTTACAGTTAGAAAACGAAAAATCCCTGGCCACCATGCTGCCAGCAGTTTACTGTGAAAAATATAGCAATGCACTGTAATTCAGTTGATTGATTTTGTTTTTACGGTAACACACTGTATAGTTGATTACAGTATGATTACTGTAAAATAACAGTAAGCTGAAAGCAACCCAGCTGCCAGCAGTTAACTGTTAATTTACATGACAATTGTTACAGGATACCTAAGAACACTAATAGACCACAGTATAACCTCTAAAAAATTCAGTAAATATCACTAAGCATGGACATCAGTAGCAGGAATTATACACATGGCACACAAAAGAGAGTTTCTCTTTTGTGAACAGCCTGCACAGTGCTAGAACAGAATTTGCTGCCAAATTTCGGACCAAATAATAAAGACTGAACTGAACCGAGCTCCTGCATGAGCACCTGGATAATTCTATAGGGAATAAATGGATGGGAGATTACTTGCATCGATTAAGTCCCTGCCCTTTGTACACACATTGTTACTACCCATTGGATGGTATAGTGAGGTCCTCGGATCGGCCCTGCCAAAGTCCGTCACGGCCCTGGCAGTGCGCCGAGAAGACGATCAAACTGGACTATCTAGAGGAAGTAAAACTCGAAACAAAGTTTCTGAAGGTGAACCTTTGGAGGGATCATTACCGGTACAGCCTGCTCGACAAAGGCAGCCCGACCAACCTCCGGACGCTTAGGGTCTCTCGTAGAGACCAGTGAACACACCTCAGGGCTCCTAAAAGACTCCTTCTTTTTGGCCATCAGAGTAAAAGCCTGTGTCCACATCGCTGTCCTCTTCTGAATACACCATCTGAGAGCAAAAACCAAAGAGATGCCTTGGCTGCGATATCAAACATTATCATCAAATAATGGAAAGATCTTTAACCATTTCATACCTTGTTCTTCAGCCGTTTGTAACGAAGTCCTTCATCCTCTTCTTCCTCATCCTCGAGGAAACAGAGGATGTCTGACTGACTGAACAGACGAGCAAGTTCAGCAGTGATAAACTTGGATTTGAAACATGGGGCCTGAGGGAAGATAAATATATTTAGAAAATTAATCAACATAACACCAAAAAACATGGACAAAATTGAAATTTAAGGCCTCACAACAAAGGGATTATGAGGTAAAGAATATACAACAGTATAGCTGAATGAAAATAAATAATTCACCTTCATTTTATGAAATAAATTGACTATAAAATCTTCATTGCAGATAAACCACGAAGGATGAACACTAAGTTTTCTAACTTCACGTAGTACCATAGAAAATAAGATGTAAAAGAATAATAGCAGGAGAAGCTGCAGGTGGTTTGTAGCGAGCTGGAGTTTCTGTTTCTTCCTCCTCTCTGCTCTCTCCTTGTGCTCAGTACAACACGAGACGTGACGCTCACAGTCAGGACTAGTGACACCTAAATCATCCCAATTAAAAATGTCCTTAACTAACCCTCTGAACTTGAACTAGTTCATTTTAAGTTCGAACTGGCTCAAAACTGCCAACAGCTACTGGACACCAGTCAGCATTGAAAGACAGAAGTAGTAGGACTGGATCATTACACTCCTGTGACCAATCCTGCATGAGACTGTAGTTAGAACCGCCGTTATCATTAGCATAGGGACACAGAAATAGATAAATAAATATGGAAAAAGATAAATGTGGAAATATATTTAAGACATTTATTTATACATTTCTGCATTTATTTCTGTTTTTATTTCTATATTTATTTGTTCATTTATTTATTTCAGTATTTCTTTCTTTATTTAATTCCTTATTTATTTATATATGTATTTATTTATACATATATTTACAATTAAGTCATGTATGGTCCTCTATCCACCAATCACATCTAAACAAAACAATGACCCTGCAGCTTCTAGTTCTGTGACTAATATAAAGTACACACGGTAAATACAGGAAGTCTGGGTTAGCATGGTGAGCTAGCTGCAGCCCATATTAACCACTTTATCCGGTGTGTCCTAACAATGGAGGATATCCTGACAACAACCTGAGCACTTCTCTTCTCCACTGACACAGCAGGAGGCCGAGCGAGGTCCAAACACGTGATTCTATCGCTTACCTTTGACGTGAGGGTCATTTTTGATTAATCTCCGTGTTACGATTAGTTTCAGAGCAACAGAGAGTTTTCAGTCTTTAAGCCTTTTAACCTAAAATCCAGTGAATGGAGGAAGATTTAAAAACTAAACGTGGGGGGAGTTTCACCCACTGCCATGGGTTTCATCTTTCTGAAGGCTTATATGTAAATGAGGAGTTGTGTCACCTGACTGTAAGAAAAGTTACTTTAAAATATCAGATAATTTGAAACTACACATCCCAACAATAATCCGTCTTCCAGAATTTTTTTAATTTATTAAATTAACTTTCGATTTAATTTAATCTTTAAGAGGCGCCCAGTGGACCTCTGTATATATGTACACAGATCATCCACAGCATTGAGATAAGTTATCTGTTTTAAGGCTGTTCCTTCAATCAACCTCTGGGTTCATCACAATCTCCAACAGGTACGAAAAGTAAGGAAGAACAAACAGAGAAGTTTGCATTTGTATCTTTATTGCTGTCGACTATTTCACGTTAACAAGCATCAGGTGATCAGTGACCAGGTTAAATCAGACTAAACAATCACTGAGGACACATTATGCGAGATGCACATACAGAAGGAAGAGGGTCAGTGCAATATCCATCATTCCATTTCTTAACGGTCTCATAGTTGTTATAACAACAGTTTTCTGAACTGTGACTGTTGTCTGGCTGTCCTGGAGCCCAAAAGTTAAAGTCCACTGCAGATCCATCAGACCACATCCAGCTGCCTTCTTTGTTGTTGTCGCTGAATCCGATCCAGGTTTTTCCTTCAGCAGGATCAAAGCTCTTGATCAGGGCTTTGATGTAATTCTTTTCATCCAGACTGTGGATAGACACCAGGTTGGCTCCCTGTGAGAGACAATTGAGCTCTGCATCGGCCCAGGTCATTTGTGCGGCCACGTACTTGTAGCAGCGGTTGTTGAAGCTGAACCAGAACATGGGACAGTTTCCAAGCTGCAGCTGGACCTCAGGTCCATCTGAAGGAGACACAGCACCCAGGGTCAGGGTGAACAGAAGGAGGAGCAGGATCATGTTGGCGTCTCTCTCTCTCTCTGTCACAGGAGCAGGACGAGGGGTTGGAGATGATCTGCACTGTTGGATGAGAATGAGAGTTTGAAGGAGACAGGTGGGCAGGCTGTGTTCTTTTATACTCTTCAGAGAGGGTGTCTGAACTGTTGATGTGATGTTATTGGTCAAATGCACTTTGTAACATTTTGTTTTATACACAACTGCACAGAACAAAGTGTTTTCTCTGACCAATAGCTCCCCTGGACGTCACATAACTTTCCAAACGATTTTCCAGTTCTACCTTTTGACCTCGTAAAACGCAGCTTTAGAACGAAAATAAAGGAGGAAATAATTGTTCCCTAAATATCAACAACTGTTTAGCTTTGGAACGTCCAGGACAGCTCTGCTCTTTGTTTTTCTATGTTCTTTTATTTTATGAATATTTATTGCACCATAATAGTGCCAGAGTTCTTTATTCCATTTAAAGTAATCAATAATGAGTGGTCCATGGTCCAATCAGAGTTGGCGCGAAACATTACACTGGTGAAGAAACATCTTTCGAAATCCAGCTAACAAACATTTAAACAGCAATGAGAACAGATAGAAACAGCAGTTTAGATTCATGATTCAAACATCTTAATATAAAAACCTCATCATTTCCTTTTATTTCTCACTTGGCTTTTAATTAGAAAAGCCCAAAATGCTTGATATCACTGTCTTCAATGGATCCAGTTGAGTCGAAGATTTTCTTTATTTTACTTACTCATTTTCCTTAGAACTGTGCAAATCTGGTTTCTGATTTAAGAAGCAAGACTTCAAAATTAATATATTCATGATCTACCTGTTAATTAAGAAATAACACAAGGGATCCACCGAGTTCTGAATATTTTGGGGTGGTCTATGGAGTTTCTTATAGTGTAAGTGTTAAAAAAGAAAACGTAGATGGACCAAATACATTCCTCTAAAACAGCTTCCCACCTCAGCCATGTTCTTTTTGGGAGCTTCAGAGAGGGTGTTTAATATCATTGGACATTTCAGTAATATACAACCACAGTGTGAGTGAAGGCAGGTGAAATAAACCACCCGCTCACCTGGATGTCACATAAAACCTATAGTTTATTCATTTTCAGTAAAATGTTCACATAGTAAAATGAAGCTTTAGAAAAGACGTGTAGCTCCAGCTATCTGTAGGCTGGGGGGTCACGAGGGGGAGACGTATTGCTTCATTGTTGACTCTTTTGGTTTCCATTTACAACAGATAAGTAATAACATAACAACTGTAGGCGCATATTTACACAGACAATATTACAATAGTACAAAGCCTTCAATGTGTCCTGTCTTGCATTTTGAACTTTGTGTTTTTCTTTTAACATGCAAACAGAGTTCAAACATTGTCATAAAAATATTTTACAAAGTTATGACAATGATAAAATACTGAATTCAACCTCCTGTGGTTTTCTCAAACGTCATCAGACCAACTTGCTCCTCTGCTGCCCTCAAGTGGCCATAAAACACAATACATACTTTTACAGTCCAGCAGTGCAGCTTCAAACCCACACAAACCGTTTTCCACGTACTTGTAGCAGCGGTTGTTGAAACTGTACCAGAACATGGGACAGTTTCCACGCTGCAGCTTGACCTCAGGTCCATCTGAAGGAGACACAGCACCCAGGGTCAGGGTGAACAGAAGGAGGAGCAGGATCATGTTGGCGTCACTCTCTCTCTCTGTCACAGGAGCAGGACGAGGGGTTGGAGATGATCTGCACTGTTGGATGAGAATGAGAGTTTGAAGGAGACAGGTGGGCAGGCTGTGTTCTTTTATACTCTTCAGAGAGGCTGTCTGCACTGTTGGTGTGATGTTATTGGTCAAATGCACTTGGCAAACACGTTGTTTTATACACAGCTGCCCGATAAAAGTGTGTTCTCATAGCACGAGGAAGAAAAACCAACAGCTGACCTGGATGTCACATAACTTTCCACATGATTTTTCAGTTCAACGTTTTGACCTCGTAAAACGCAGCTTTAGAAAAGAGGACACGAGGGCAGATATGTCACTTTGTGGTTGACGTCTCCTCATTCACACCAGGTAAACAACTGCCAAACACAAGTTGACACATCGACAATGTTACCATTACAAAGTCTTTAATGTGTCCTCTCTTGTATTGTGAACTTTGTGTTTTTTTTCCAACATGCAAACAGCATTGCTTTAATTAAACAGGACTTCACACAGACATGACAACAGCTAATAAATGATTGAGCACAGCAGACTGACTTGCTACTTTGCTTCCCTCTAGTTGAGACTGTCACAACCTACAGATAGTTAATAAATAACGCAAAACTACTTTTAATGAAATATATAAAATAGAATAGATCATATTTGGATCTTTGCTGTGACTCCTAATGATTTCATTAAGTGGTTTAATTGCTGTTAGTGCTATGAATAAATATCATCTCCCTACAGCTTGGATCTCTCGAATAAGAAATCTGATGGTTACATGCTGTTAATAAATACATAATGATTTAAAAATGAGAGCGAACCAACGAACTTGTATCAGAAGTATTTGCCCCAGAATCACCAAACACTCTAAAAAACAATGCGTAAATTAAAGGGAGGAAAATAATTCTTCACAACTTTTTAACAAATGTCCAGGAGAGCTCTGCTCTTTGTTTTTCTATGTTCTTATGTTTTATGTATTTGATTGCATTATAACAGTGCCACAGTGGTGGGTTTTTAAAAAGTACATTTACTTATTTACTGTACTTAAGAACATTTTCCATGTGTCTGTACTTTAAGTTGATTTATTTTTGTCTACTTTTCACTTTTACTCCACTACATATATCAGCTAATATCTGCTCTTTCTACGAATGTGGGCCTCTTTTGCCAAACAGTTGGTGCTCTGGGTGTTTTTTTCCAACATGCAAACAGCATTGCTTTAATTAAACAGGACTTCACACAGACATGACAACAGCTAATAAATGACTGGACACAGTATCATCAGACTTCTTTCTCCTCTGCTACCCTGTGCTGGCCACTGTTACAACTTAGAGATAGATAATAAGTAAGTCAAAACGAACGATAGCGAGCCAACGAATGTGTATCAGAAGTATTTGCCCCTGAATCACCCAACACTCTAAAAAAACAATAAGGGAATTAAAGGGAGGAAAATAATTGTTCACTAAATATCAACAACTGTTTAGTTTTGGAACGACCAGGAGAGCTCTGCTCTTTGTTTTCTGTGTTCTTATAATTTATGCATATGTATTGCACTATGACAGTGCCACAGTAGTGGGATGTAACAAAGTACATTTACTTAGTTACTGTACTTAAGAAAATGTTCCATGTCTGTTTTCTTCAAGTGGATTTATTTTTGTCTACTTATCACTTTTACTCCACTACATATACAGTACATTTACATTATAAAGGTGAAGTGTGCAGTATGCAACATCACAGTGCTACAATACTTACCTCCATATACTCATGCTGGAGCCACAGTCTCTCATCCTCCGTAGATTCAACCTCTGACCCTCACTCTTCTTCTTTTTTGAGCACAAGCTCCATTTTGGTTGAGAACAGGTGAACTCAGCTGATACATTTTTAAAGTGCTTAAACCCGATTGGCGTGTCTACAATTAAGCAATGCTGTGTCTGAACGCCAATTGGTTAAACATGGTGTGTTTAAAAATTTTTTGGGATTGCTTAAGCACGATTTTCAAAACAGGGCCCGGTGTTTGGCAAAAAAATGTGGAAATATGGTTTTGATAAATAAGTGTATAGTTTTTACAAGAGTGTTTAGTTTTGCAAAGGATCTGAGGTGTTCTGCTGATTGGGTGTGTGGTTGTGCTGATTGTGTTTAGTGTTTGAAACACCGGGCCCTGTTTTGAAAATCGTGCAATCGAAAAAAAAAAAACTGTAAACAGGACTTCACGCAGACATGACAACAGCTAATAAATGACTGAGCACAGTATCATCAGACTTCTTTCTCCTCTTTTGCCCTCTGCTGGCCACTGTCACAAGCTACAGATAGTTAATAAGTAAGGAAAAATTACTTTTAATGAAATACATGAAATAGAATAGATCATATTTGGATATTTCCTTCGACTCCTAATGTTCTCATTAATTGGTTTAATTGTTATTCGTGCTATGAATAAATAGCATCTCCCTACTGCTAGGATCTCCTCCTGCTGCTAATACATACATAATTTAAACATGATAGTCAACCAACGAGAATGTATCAGAAGTCTTTGCCCCAGAATAACCAAACACTGTAAAAACACAATAAGGAAATTAAAGGGAAACAATAATTCTTCACTATTTTTAACAACCGTTAAGCTTTGGGGTCGCCAGGAGAGCTCTGCTCTTTGTTTTCTATGTTCTTATATTTTATGCAAATGTATACTCTCTAAAACAGTGCCACAGTGGTGGGATTTAACACGTACATTTACATACTTACTGTACTAAAGAGCATTTACCATGTGTCCTTACTTTTAAGTTGATTTATTTGTGTCTACTTTTCACTTTTACTCCACTACATATATTAGCTAATATCTGCACTTTCTACGAATGTGGGCCTTTTTAGCCAAACAGGTGGTGCTCTGGGCAAGTTGTCATCTGGATAGGAACCTATAGTGGCCCAAATGGTAAATAGTGAACATGGCCGGAAAAATGCAAAACTAACTTTGCCCTCTAGCCCATATGAGTCACTCCTCTGTGAAGAGGCTTGGTGTTCATTTGGACAGTGATTTTAACTTTGATAATCTGTTGTAAGTAGCTTCTTTCAGTTGAGACTTATAGCTAAGGTAAAGGACTATCTCTCATCTAAATAACTAGAGAGGGTGATCGATGCCTTCATAACTTCTCGACTTGATTCCTGTAGCCTGCAGCTCGTCCAAAATGCTGCTGCTCGCCTCCTTACAGGAAAGAAAAAGAGGGACCATATAACACCAGTGTTTAGCTCCCTCCACTGGCTTCCTGTTTGTCACAGGATTGATTTTAAAACGTTATTGTTAACTTTCAAACCTCTTAATGGACTGGCACTGTCTTACTGAACTCCTTCATGTCCACTCTTCACTTAGAGAGCTGAGGTCAGCCACTCAGATGCTCCTGGACTTACCTAAACCGAGGCTCAGGCGATCGAGCCTTTGCAGTCTCTAGCACACTTCAGATCATTGTGAAATACAGGTCTCTACTCTTTTATCTTTACAATTGGCATGTTGTTGTTTTTCTTGTTCTAAGTTTTTATAAATTTGCCATATAAATAAAATTGAACTTGACATAAACAGTTTAATTTAAAATCAAACACTAAAAAACAGTATGAAAGAACGTTTTGGAAGATTTCTACTCTAATTTATCTTCTATATATTCCACTACACATGTTACTGTTCCATAGTTCTAAACCACACACAAATACACACACACACACACACACACACACACACACACACACACACACACACACACACACACACACACACTCACACACAAACACTCATACACACACACACACACTTTGCTCATGCCAGCTGGAATCAGCTCCAATGAGACAGAAGCAGCTGTTTACACATCCCAAAATATGCTGTCTTACAGAAACTCTTTAATCTCTTTAGTCCTTATTTAGTGTTCGACATTGAACAAGTCTCCTGCTTATTCCCACCTCCTCTCTGAAGTCATGAGGAGCAAAGGCAGCTGCTCCTGTTGTTTTAGGGCTCGTCAGATAAATATAATTTCAGCTTCGTCATGTTATGTGCAGTTTGCTTCCACCACCGACTCAGTGATTTTCCATAAAGGTTTAACTCAAATAAAAGTAGCCGTTTAGTTTCATGGTTCTTTATTGGAGTCATCCACTCCATTCTGTCCAGTGTCTGTATTCAGTCTCACTACCCTTCTTTATTTTGACCCATCATCATCATCATCCTTTGATTTGTTCTTAAAAGAATCATACTCTGGTCTTTTTCTTTTTTTAAATCTATATCGGAGTTTTAAAGAAAATTAATCCCATCCCTTTTATGCATCATTTCAGAGCAGATGTTGTCTGTGTTTAAATTTCACAATCATGCCATGTCTGTGGTTTTTCTCACAGAGCCCTGAGTTTGAGATAGAGAAAGTGATATCATAGAGGTTTTGATCTTAGTGTTCATGTAAACCTGTTGGTAAATTCAACTGGACAGTAAATACTGTGTAATAAAGAGACTGGAAGCCTTCATGCTTCTCTCACCCACATCACAGTGAGGTCTATCAGGGTTTTGAATTTATTTTGACTTAAAATGTGTTCGTTAACTTGTCATTGAATTTTATCAATAACATTGTAATTGTTAAAATCAACAAACAACAAATACCCGACAACAGGTATGAAAAGTAAGTGGGTGAAATGAGTAAAAACGGAGAAGGGTGCATTTGTATCTTTATTGCTGAGGACTATTTCATGTCAACAAGCATCAAGTGATCAGTGACCAGGTTAAATCAGACTCAACAATCACTCAGGACACATTATTTGAGATGCACAGACAGAGGGAATAAGAGCACTACAAGGTGCATCATTCCATTTCTTTTCGGTAGAAAAGTTGTTATGACCACAGTGTTCCACTCCACGACCGTTGTCTGGCTGTCCTGGGAACCAAAAGGTAAACTTCACTGCACAACCATCAGACCACATCCAGCGGCCTTCTTTGTGGAGGTCGCTGAGTCCGATCCAGGTGAATCCTTCAGCATGGTCAAAGTTCTTGATCAGGGCTTTGACGAAATTCTCTTCCTCCAGACTGTGGATAGACACCAGGTTGGCTCCCTGTGACACACAATAGAGCTCTGCATCAGCCCAGGCCATATGTGTGGCCACGTACTTGTAGCAGCGGTTGTTGAAGCTGTACCAGAACATGGGACAGTTTCCACGCTGCAGCTTGACCTCAGGTCCATCTGAAGGAGACACAGCACCCAGGGTCAAGGTGAACAGAAGGAGGAGCAGGATCATGCTAGTGTCTCTCTCTCTCTCTGTCACAGGAGCAGGACGAGGGGTTGGAGATGATCTGCACTGTTGGATGACAATGAGGGTTTGAAGGAGACAGGTGGGCAGGCTGCGTTCTTTTATACTCTTCAGAGAGGCTGTCTGCACTGTTGGTGTGATGTTATTGGTCAAATGCACTTGGCAAACACGTTGTTTTATACACAGCTGCCCGATAAAAGTGTGTTCTCATAGCACGAGGAAGAAAAACCAACAGCTGACCTGGATGTCACATAACTTTCCACATGATTTTTCAGTTCAACCTTTTGACCTCGTAAAACGCAGCTTTAGAAAAGAGTACACGAGGGCAGATATGTCACTTTGTGGTTGACGTCTCCTCATTCACACCAGGTAAACAACTGCCAAACACAAGTTGAACCATTGAAAATGTTACCATTACAAAGTCTTTAATGTGTCCTCTCTTGTATTGTGAACTTTGTGTTTTTTTTCCAACATGCAAACAGCATTGCTTTAATTAAACAGGAATTCACACAGACCTGACAACAACTAATAAATGACTGAGCACAGTATCATCATACTTCTTTCTCCTCTGTTGTCCTCTGCTGGCCACTGTCACAAGCTACAGATAGTTAATAAGTAAGTCAAAAATACTTTTAATGAAATACATGAAATAGAATAGATCATATTTGGATATTTCCTTCGACTCCTAATGTTCTCATTAATTGGTTTAATTGTTATTCGTGCTATGAATAAATAACATCTCCCTACTGCTTGGATCTCCTCAATAAGAACTCTGCTGGTTACATGCTGTTAATAAATATATAATGATTTCAGCATGATAGTCAACCAAAGAACGTGTATCAGAAGTATTTGCCCCTGAATCACCCAACACTCTAAGGGAATTAAAGGGAGGAAAATAATTGTTCACTAAATATCAACAACTGTTTAGTTTTGGAACATCCAGTAGAGCTCTGCTCTTTGTTTTCTGCGTTCTTATAATTAATGCATATTTATTGCACTATAACAGTGCCACAGTAGTGGGATGTAACAAAGTACATTTACTTAATTACCGTATTTAAGAGCATTTTCCATGTGTCTGTGATTTAAGTGGATTTTTTTTTACTCTTTTCACTTTTACTCAACTACATACTATATCAGCTAATATCTGCACTTTCTACGTATCTTGGACTTTTTTGCCAGGTGGTGCTCTGGGTAAGTTGTAATATGGATAGGAACCTATAGTGGTCCAAGTGGTAAATAGCGAACATGGCCAAAAAAGAGAAAAACTAATTTGGCCCAGCCCCTATGATTCACTCCTCTGTGAAGAGTCTTGGTGTTCATTTGGACAGTGTTTTTAAATTTTACAATCTGTTGGTCACAGGATTGATTTTAAAACTTTATTGTTAACTTTCAAACCTCTTAATGGACTGTCACCGCCTTACTGAACTCCTTCATGTCCTCTCTTCACTTAGAGAGCTGAGGTCAGCCACTCAGCTGCTCCTGGACTTACCTAAACCGAGGCTCAGGCGATCGAGTCTTTGCAGTAGCCGCCCCAAACTAGTGGAACAGCGCACCACTCCATATTAGATCTGCCCCGTCTCTAGCACACTTCAAATCATTGTGAAAGACACTTCTCTTCTCTTGGCCTTCTTTTCAAGTGGAGAACATTTTTATCCCAGCAGATTTTATTGTATCATATTTTACTTTATTTTATTTTATTTTAACTTTACAATTGGTATTTTGATGTATTTCATGTTGCTGTTTTTCTTGTTTCGAAGTTTTTACAAATGTCCTATACAAATAAAAATGAACTTGACATTAACAGTTTTATTTAAGATCATACACTAAAAAACTGTATGGTAGAACTGTTTTGATGGACTTCAACTTGAATCTATCTTCTATCTCTTCCACTACACATTTGACTGTTCCCTAATTCAAATCCACACACACACAGAGACACACATACACACACACACAAACACACACTTTGTTCATGCCAGCTGGATCAGCTCCAATGAGACAGAAGCAGCTGTTTAGACATCCCAAAATATTTTCCCTTCCAGAAACTCTTTAAACTCTTTAGTCCTTATTTAGTATTTGAAATTGAAAAAGTCTCCTCCTTATTCCTTCCTTAAAAACAAGAGCTGCTCCTCTTGTTTTTGCTTCCACCACCGACTCAGTGATTTTCCAAAAAGGTTAAAGTCAAATAAAAGAAGCCGTTTAGTTTCATGCTTCATTTTTTCAAGTCATCCACTCCATTCCATCCTTTGTCTGCATTCACTCTCACTACCATCCTTTAATTTGACCGATCATCATCATCATCATCATCCTTTTATTTGTACTCATGGATTTTAACAATAACATTGGAAATGTTAAAATCAACAAACAACAAATACCTGACAACAGGTATAAAAAGTAAGTGAGTGAAATGAGAACAAACATAGAAGGTTGCATTTGTATCTTTATTGCTGAGGACTATTTCATGTCAACAAGCATCAGGTGATCAGTGACCAGGTTAAATCAGATTTAACATCCCTGAGGACAGAGTATGCGAGATGCACAAACAGAAGGATGATTGTTACTACAAGGTAGATCATTCCATTTCTTATCGATGCCGTTGGTATGACCACAGTCTTCCCTTCCGTGGTAGTTGTCTGGCTGTCCTGAGGACCAAAAGGTAAACTTCACTGCACAACCATCAGACCACATCCAGCGGCCTTCTTTGTGGAGGTCGCTGAGTCCGATCCAGGTGATTCCTTCAGCATGGTCAAAGTTCTTGATCATGTTTGTGATGAAGTTATGTTCATCCAGGCTGTGGATAGACACCAGGTTGGCTCCCTGTGACACACAGTAAAGCTCTGCATCGGCCCAGGTCATCTGTGTGGACACGTACTTGTAACAGCGGTTGTTGAAGCTGGACCAGAACATGGGACAGTTTCCACGCTGCAGCTTGACCTCAGGTCCATCTGAAGGAGACACAGCACCCAGGGTCAGGGAGAACAGAAGGAGGAGCAGGATCATGTTGGCGTCTCTCTCTCTCTCTGTCACAGGAGCAGGACGAGGGGTTGGAGATGATCTGCACTGTTGGATGAGAATGAGAGTTTGAAGGAGACAGGTGGGCAGGCTGCGTTCTTTTATACTCACGAGGGCAGATATGTCACTTTGTGGTTCACGCCTCCTCATTCACACCAGGTAAACAACTGCCAAACACAAGTTGACACATCAACAATGTTACGCATTTGAACACAAATGTCTGTACTTTCTACTTCGTATATTCTCAAAACTGGCTCGTTACTTGAGCAGCGGATGTGCGCCACTACACACGGCGCACCTCTCTCTCGCTCACTCGCGTGCCTGCTGCCCCGGGAGATGTTCGGGGGGGGGGGGGGGGGGGGGGGGGCAGGACGAGACCCTAAAAAAACGGCCTTGGTCGACCGGGTCGAGCAGGCTGTTCTGGTAACGATCCTTCCGCAGGTTCACCTTCAGAAACTTTGTTAAGAGTTTTACTTCCTCTAGATCCGCCATTACCAAGCTTAAGAATGCTGCAGCCCAATTTGAAAACTGAAAAATGTGTGCAGCCCACACACACACACCTTTAATCTCAACTATATGATCCACACACATGACTAGAATCATACATATTATTAATTTTATCGCAAAAATTGAATGAATATGAACCCAGGCATATGCAGTGCAAATCCAATAACAACCACATTTAAACATAACAATTTGCAAAGCAACCAATGTAAAACAAACAGGAGTGCAAATAGGGCTTGTTAAAATTCATTCTTCCTGTTTGTATAACAGAGCAAGACAAGGATATCCCGGAGAAGACAAACACATTCGAGGCTTAACCAAATATACTTAAGGCGTATAAGCTAGACCTGCGCTGGTCTCATCAAAATTTCGTAGGAAATGGTATGAAAAGTAATGCACTAGAATTCGTATGAATTCCAAGTAATCTTGAGTCAGGAGGCTGGGGACACGTGACCTATGCGCTTCTCTCTCTTTGTTAAAACAAAAAACATGGCGGACATTCATCTAACCCCAACCCTAATATGAAAAATATATATGAACTCTGCACCACGCTGATTCAGCTGAGTGACAGCTGCAGGAATAAGCTGTTCCTGAACGTGATGGTCTGGGAACGGAGGACCCTGTAGCGCCTCCCAGAGGGGAGGAGGGCAAACAGTCTATGGCTGAGGTGTGAGAATTTGGGTTGATACAGTTTTTTTCGATTGCTTAGGCACGATTTTCAAAACAGGGCCCGGTGTTTAAAACACTACACACAATCAGCACAACCACACACCCAATCAGCAGATCACCTCAGATCCTTTGCAAAATGAAACACTCTTGTAAAAACTATACACTTATCAAAACCATATTTTTAAACACACATACTTCTAATGACTAAATTCTGTTTTAGCCAGTTACACACTGCTGTTGCTAACCTAAAACACTTTTAGCAATTCCAGTTCTCAGTGATTAGAGTACTGTAAGTGAAATACACAGAGAAAGTGCAAATATACAATAAATTCACCAAACACTACACAAGACCAATGCTGCAGTCTCATGAAAATATAATTTATTTCTCTCCATATACCCCAATCAGTAAAAATGTCAACATGGAGAATCACAACAAAACATGTCCCAGTTTTCATGCTACTACAGGAGTGTGCATAACACTGTAGGCTCGACAAATATCAGACAAGCTGAACATTCTGTGTCCAGTACAGGTTTCAATGAGGGGTACCTGAGCCTGGGGCCGGAGATCGTAATCCCTCCACCGCCATGCCGAGAAAAAATCCTTTATTGGTTTTAGAAACGGAGAGTATGGTGGAAGGTATGGAACTGTACAGTACACCAATCCAGTTCAAGCACTATACAAATGCAGCAGCCGAGTTCACCTGACTTCCACCAAAATGGAGCTTGTCCTCAAAAGAAAAGATGAGTGAGGGTGAGAGGGGGAATCCACGGAGGAGGAGAACGCTGCAGCTGCGGCATGATTATGTGGAGGTATGTATTGTTCACTTTAGCACTGTGATGTTGCATACTGCACACGTAACCTTTATAATGTAAATGTACTGTATTCCAGACCTATGCTGAACTACACAATCTTGTCTTTCACTGTATTTCTGAGAGTTCTACAGATGGATGCTGAGGAAATCCCACATGAATTCATATATATAGATGAGGCAGGGTTCAACCTGACAAAAGCAAGAAGGAGAGGCAGAAATATCATTGGCCATGGGGCTATAATCAATGTCCCAGGGCAACGTGGGGGTAACATCACCCTTTGCGCTGGCACTACACAGAATGGGGTCCTCCTCTATCACTCCAATATGGGCCTCACACACAAAATGCTGACAGGCCTCGACACTCACGTCGCCACAAGCCTCCTCCATGGCCTGGAGCAGTGTGACCCGGTCCTGTGGGTTCCGTTCATAAACCTTCCACCTCTAAGCTGAAAATAATTCCTCAATGGGATTCAGGAAAGGAGAATAAGGTGGAAGGTATAGAACGGGAATATGCGGGTGGTCCTGGAACCACTCACCCACTTGAGCAGCCCGGTGGAAGCTCACCTTTTCCCAGGGGCCGGTTTTTCAAAAGTAATCTGATCGGATTACGGCTATCGGATTGGATCAAATCTTGAAAATGGGTATTTCAAAAGAAAAAAAGGATTCAGAAATTGGATTGGATCACGTAATCTAATCTTGTTGTTGATCCGGATCAAATCTTGAGTTTGGGTTTTTCAAAAGTTTTTGGTAGGATTGAACAGAAGGCAGAGCAGGATCATGTTGGCGTCTCTCTCTCTCTCTGTCACAGGAGCAGGACGAGGGGTTGGAGATGATCTGCACTGTTGGATGAGAATGAGAGTTTGAAGGAGACAGGTGGGCAGGCTGTGTTCTTTTATACTTTTCAGAGAGGCTGTCTGCACTGTTGATGTGATGTTATTGGTCAAATGCAATTGGTAACATTTTGTTTTATACACAGCTGCACAGAAAAAGTGATGTCTCAGCACAAGAAGCAGAAAAACCAACCGCTCACCTGTGTCCTTGATGCTAACAACCATAGCAACAATAAGAAATGGAATGATGGATATTGTAATGACCTTATTCCTTCTGTTTGTGCATCTCGGATAATCTGTCCTCAGTGATTGTTAAATCTGATTTAACCCAGTCACTGATCACCTGATGCTTGTTGACATGAAAAAGTCCTCAGCAATAAAGATACAAATGCAAACTTCTTTGTTTGGAGTCATTTCACTCACTTACTTTTCATACCTGTTGTCAGGTAATTGCTGTTTGTTGATTATAACAATTCCAATGTTATTGTTAAAAACAATGACAAATACACACATTTAGTGTTCAGTACAAATAAAATGATGACAATGATGATGATTATTGGTCAAATTAAAGAAGGGCAGTGAGAGTGAATGCAGACAGAGGACAGAATGGAGTGGATGACTTGAAAAAAGAAGCATGTAACTAAATGGCTACTTTTATCTGACTTAAACCCTTGCTGCAAGGACACAGGGGGCAGATATGTCACTTTGTGGTTGACGTCTTCTCATTCACACCAGGTAAACAACTGCCAAACACAATTTGACACATCGACAATGTTACCATTACAAAGTCTTTAATGTGTCCTCTCTTGTATTTTGAACTTTGAGTTTTTCCAACATGCAAACAGCATTGTTTTAATTAGAGTTCATCTCAGTTGTTAACACACAAAAAGCGAAAATTCGGCACAATTTGCAAAACCTTCACTTCATGTACCAATCACTCGACCCACTTTGGCACTACTTCACACTCCCTTATCTGCATTAGACTCTGACTTTCCTTGTTTGAACTCTGATGTCAATTACACATCACCTTGTTGTCAAAACACTACACACAATGTTCAGTTGTTGCACACACTTCTCAAGTAAAATCTCAAAGCATCAACCTACAACACACAATTACTCAAATCTCTAAACATTCAGGTCTGTTGAGCAATTTCACCTCATTTACACAGCCGAACAGGAGACTGAAACTGTAGATATGGTTCATGAGAACAACTCTATCACACTCAGACAAATAAAAACTAGGATCCTGGCTGACCATGCTACATTTAGAAACGTCCAGACCGTCAGCCTCTCTACATTGAACTGTATTCTTCATAGGAATGCCATGTGGATGAAACAAGTGTTCAGGGTCCCATTTGAACGGAACACAGCCATCAAGGAGTTATGGTGAGAGTTTGTGCTTGTAAGTACCAACATTCAGCACTGACACATGCATGTATTGTACCTGTAATCCAATATTGTTCCTTTTCTACAGTGTCTCACTGTAGCCCACTGTGTTGACCTCTCTGTGTCCATACTGTAACTTGCATTCTCATGCTGTCTGTGTTAGCGGATCCAGGAGCATGACACAGCTCGTGTGTTGTACCAGTACATCTTTATTGATGAGGTGGGATTCAACCTGGTGAAGAGGAGGTGACGGGGCAGAAACGTCATTGGCCAGCGGGCCATTGTTGAGGTCCCCGGTCAGCAGGGTGGGAACATCACAATGTGTGCTGCAATGAATCACCATGGGATGTTGCACCGTCATGCCCACCTAGGGGCCTATAACGCTGCCCGTCTCCTCGTCTTCCTGGATGGCCTGCATGACCTGCTGGTACCACCTGACCAGACAGATGACCCACAGTGGATCAATCACGTTGTCATCCGGGACAATGTGAGCTTTCAAGTGCGGGAGTGGTTCCAGGACCACCCACATTTTTCCATTCTATACATTCCACCTTATTCTCCTTTCCTGAATCCCATTGAGGAATTGTTTTCAGCTTGGAGGTGGAAGGTGTATGAACGGAACCCACAGGACCAGGTTCCACTGCTCCAGGCCATGGAGGAGGCTTGTGGCGACGTGAGTGTCGAGGCCTGTCAGCATTTTGTGTGTGAGGTTTTTAGTTTTCTGTGTGCAGTTTTGAGAAAGCCGTTATTGTTTTGAAAAACGTGTGTTAACGATTGTGAAAAACTGTAAAAGGGGGGGGGGGGGGTGGGTTGAGTAGGCCGGTTTACAGTGCTGTACTGTTCTCTATGTTTACCGAAATAAACCTTTTTATGCTGCATATTTGTGTGCTGTTTCATGTTTGACTATGAAAAAAGTAGGCCTAAACTGAGACATTTTACAAAAGGAGAAATGGCTCATTCTCCAGAGTCACTGTCATTCATATGGTGTGTTCCATTTTGATGATTGTGTTTTCAATTTTGCACTTCAGTGTGCTGTAAATGCTTGGTAGTGTGCAAGCAAATGCTTAGTTGTGTGTTCCCAATGAATGGTATGTGTGTGTCATTTGAAAATATGGCTGTGTGTACCAAATGAAAACACGAGTTCCATTTTGTGAACAGGTAAGAGATTTGATGGCAAAGAGTCATCTTGCAAAGGGAGTGTCAGTTTTAGCATTTTGTGTGTGAGGTTTTCAATTGTCTGGGTGCAGTTTTGAGAAAGCCGTTATTGTTTTGAAAAACGTGTGTTAACAATTGTGAAAAACTGTAACACACGTTTTTCAAAACTGCACACAGAAAACTAGTAACCTCACACACAAAATGCTGACAGGCCTTGACAATCACGTTGCCACAAGCCTCCTCTATGGCCTGGAGCAGTGGGACCCGGTCCAGTGGGTTCCGTTCATATACCTTCCACCTCCAAGCTGAAAATAATTCCTAAATAGGATTCAGGAAAGGAGAATAAGGTGGAAGGTATAGAACGGAAAAATGTTGGTGGTCCTGGAACCACTCACGCACTTGAGCAGCCCGGTGGAAGCTCACATTGTCCCAGATGACAACGTGATCGATTCGCTGTGGGTCATCTATCTGGCCAGGTGGTACCAGCAGGTCATGCAGGCCATCCAGGAAGACGAGGAGATTGGCAGCGTTATAGAACCCTAGGTGGGCATGACGGTGCAAGATCCCATGGTGACTCATTGCAGCACACATTGTGATGTTCCCACCATGCTGGCCGGGGGCCTCAACAATGGCCCGCTGTCCAATGACGTTTCTGCCCCGTCGCCTCCTCTTCACCAGGTTGAGTCCCACCTCATCAATAAAGATGTACTGGTACAACACATGAGCTCTGTCATGCTCCTGGATACGTCATGGGTTTGTTCCCTTGGGGTTGAATGCACTTATTGTGAGTCGCTTTGGATAAAAGCGTCAGCTAAATGAAATGTAATGTAATGAAATGTAAATCCGCTGACACAGACAGCATGACAATGCAAGTTACAGTATGGACACAGAGAGGTCAACACAGTGGGCTACAGTGAGACAATGTAGAAAATTTACAATATTGGATTACAGGTACAATACATGCATGTGTCAGTGCTGAATGTTGGTACTTACAAGCACAAACTCTCACCGTAACTCCTTCATGCCTGTGCTCCGTTCAAATGGGACCTTGAACACTTGTTTCATCCACATGGCATTCCTATGAAGAATACGGTCCAATGTAGAGAGGCTGACGGTCTGGACGTTTCTAAATGTAGCATGGTCAGCCAGGATCCTAGTTTTTATTTGTCTGAGTGTGATAGAGTTGTTCTCATGAACCATATCTACAGTTTCAGTCTCCTGTTCGGCTGTGTAAATGAGGTGAAATTGCTCAACAGACCTGAATGTTTAGAGATTTGAGTATTTGTGTGTTGTAGGTTGATGCTTTGAGATTTTACTTGAGAAGTGTGTGCAACAACTGAACATTGTGTGTAGTGTTTTGACAACAATGTGATGTGTAATTGACATCAAAGTGTAAAGAATGAAAGTCAGAGTCTAATGCAGATAAGGGAGTGTGAAGTAGTGCCAAATTGGGTCGAGCGATTGATACATGAAGTGATGGTTTTGCAAATTGTGCCGAATTTTTGCTTTTTGTGTGTTAACAACTGTTAAGCTTGAAACGTCCAGGAGAGCTCTGCTCTTTGTTTTCTATGTTCTTATGTTTTATTTATTTTGCTGCACTACAACAATGCCACAGGGGATGGGATTTAAAAAAGTACATTTACTTAGTTACTGTACTTAAGATAATTTTCCATGTGCCGGTACTTTAAGTTGATATATTTTTGTCTACTTTTCACTTTTCCTCCACTACATATATCAGCTATTATCAGCTCTTTCTACGAATGTGGGCCTTTTTTGCCAAACAGGTGGTGCTCTGGGTGAGTTGTAATCTGGATAGGAACCTATAGTGGCCCAAGTGGTAAATAGTGAACATGGCCCAAAAAGCGCAAAGCTAACTTTGCCCTAAGGTAAAGGTCTATCTCTGACCTTAAGATCTAGAGAGGGTGATCCATGCCTTCATAACTTCTCGACTAGATTCCTGTAGCCTGCAGCTCGTCCAAAATGCTGTTGCTCGCCTCCTTACAGGAATGAAAAAGAGGGACCATATAACACCAGTGTTTAGCTCCCTCCACTGGCTTCCTGTTGGTCACAGGATTGATTTAAAAATGTTTTTGTTAACTTTCAAACCTCTTAATGGAGTGGTATCGCCTTACTAAACTCCTTTATGTCCACTCTTCACTTAGAGAGCTGAGGTCAGCCACTCAGCTGCTCCTGGACTTACCTAAACCGAGGCTCATAACCAGAGGCGATCGAGCCTTTGCAGTAGCTGCCCCAAACTAGTGGAGCAGCGCACCACTCCATATTAGATCTGCCCCGTCTCTAGCACACTTCAGATCATTGTGAAAAACAAGTCTCTTCTCTTTGGGCTACTTCTCCAATTGGGAACTTTTTTATCCCAGCAGGTTTAATTTAATTTTAGTTTGTTTAATCTTATTTTATCTTTACTATTGGCATTTTGCTTTTGTCTCTTTTCGAAGTTTTAATAAATTTACTATATAAATAAAATCGAACTTGACATTAACAGTTTAATTTAAGATCATACACGAAAAAACTGCAAGAAAGAACAGTTTTGATACATTTCTACGTTACTTTATCTTCTATATATTCCACTACAGATTTTACTGTTCCCTAGTTGTAAACCACACACTCAAACACACACACACTTTGTTCTGTCTTACAGAAACTCTTTAATCTCTTTAGTCTTTATTTAGTATTCGACATGGAAAAAGTCTCCTCCTTATTCCCAACTCCTCTCTGAAATCATCAGGAGCAAAGGCAGCTGCTCCTCTTGTTTTCGGGCTCGTCAGATAAACAAAATTTCGCCTTCTTCATGTTATGAGCAGTTTGCTTCCACCACCGACTCACTGATTTTCCAAAAAGGTTTAGGTCAAATAAAAGCAACCGATTAGTTTCATGTTTACTTTTTCAAGTCATCCAGTCCATTCTTTCCTCTGTCTGCATTCACTCTCACTACCATCCTTTTCATTTGAACCATCATCATCATCATCATCATCATCATCATTTTATTGGTACTCATATTTATAATTGATTTTAACAATAACATTGGAATTTTTCAAATAAACAAACAACAAATACCTGACAACAGGTATGAAAAGTAAGTGGGTGAAATGAGTACAAACAGAGAAGTTTGAATTTGTATCTTTATTGCTGAGGACTATTTCACGTCAACAAGCATCAGGTGATCAGTGACCAGGTTAAATCAGACTTAACAATCACTGAGGACACATTATGCGAGATGCACAAACAGAAGGAATAAGGACACTACACGGTGCATCATTCCATTTCTTATCTGCGTGATAACTCTTTTCAACACAGTCCTCAGGTCCTGCATGGTTGTTTGGCTCTCCTGGGGTC
This sequence comes from Pleuronectes platessa, assembly GCF_947347685.1. Classification (NCBI taxonomy): domain Eukaryota; kingdom Metazoa; phylum Chordata; class Actinopteri; order Pleuronectiformes; family Pleuronectidae; genus Pleuronectes; species Pleuronectes platessa. The sequence goes on from NC_070643.1 coordinate 11,964,920, forward strand.
CAAAGGAAAAATCTAGCCGGACAACCATCAGACCACATCCAGCTGCCTTCTTCTTGGAGGTCGCTGAGTCCGATCCAGATTCTTCCATTAGCATGGTCAAACTTCTCGATCAGTGTTTGGACGAAATTATGTTCATCCAGACTGTGGATAGACACCAGGTTGGCTCCCTGTGACAAACAGTTGAGTTCTGCCTTAGCATAGGTCATCCGAGTGGCCACATACTTGTAGTAGCGGTTGTTGAATTTTAACCAGGCCATCTCACAGTTTCCTTGCTGCAGCTTGACCTCAGGTCCATCTGAAGGAGACACAGCACCCAGGGTCAAGGTGAACAGAAGGAGGAGCAGGATCATGTTGGCGTCTCTCTCTCTCTGTCACAGGAGCAGGACGAGGGGTTGGAGATGATCTGCACTGTTGGATGAGAATGAGAGTTTGAAGGAGACAGGTGGGCAGGCTGCGTTCTTTTACACTCTTCAGAGAGGCTCTCTGCACTGTTGGTGTGATGTTATGGTCAAATGCACTTGGCAAACACTTTGTTTTATACACAGCTGCACAGGACAAAGTGTTTCTTCTGAACACGAGACAGAAAAACCAACAGCTCACCTGGAAGTCACATAAGTTTTCCCATGATTTTACAGTTAATCCTTTTGATCTCGTAAAACGCAGCTTTAGAAAAGACGACACAAGGGCAGATATGTCACTTTGTGGTTGACGTCTTCTCATTCACACCAGGTAAACAACTGCCTAACACAAGTTGACACATCGACAATGTTACGACTACAAAGTCTTTAATGTGTCCTCTCTTGAGTTTTTTTCCAACATGCAAACAGCATTGCTTTAATTAAACAGGACTTCACACAGACATGACAACAGCTAATAAAGGATTGAGTACAGCAGACTGACTTGCTCATCTGCTGCCTTGTAGTCGAGACTGTCACAACCTAAAGATGGTTTATAAATAAGGGAAAACATACTTTTAATGAAATACATGAAATAGAATAGGTCATATTTGGATCGCTGCTGTGACTCATCAGGAGACCCTAAAAGTCCGGATAATGGTCGAGCTGCCTTGGTCTACCGAGTCGAGCAGGCTGTTCTGGAAACGATCCCTCCGCAGGTTCACCTTCAGAAACTTTGTTAAGAGTTTTACTTCCTCTAGATCCGCCATTACCAAGCTTAAGAATGCTGTGGCCCAATTTGAAAACTGAAAAATGTGTGCAGCCCAACCACATCTTTAATCACAACTATATGATCCACACACACGACTACAATCATACATATTATTAATTTTATAGCAAAAATAATTGTATATGAACCCAGGCATATGCAGTGCAAATCCAATAACAACCACATTTAAACATGACAATTTGCAAAGCAACTAATGTAAAACAAACAGGAGTGCAAATAGTCTATTGTTAAAAGTATATTCTTACTGTTTGTATAACAGAGCATGACAAGGAAATCCGGGAGAAGACAAACACATTCGAGGGTTAACCAAATATACTTAAGGCGTATAAGACTTCTCTCTGTTCGTTAAAACAAAAAACATGGCGGACATTCATCTAACCCCAACCGTAATATGAAAAATATATATGAACTCTGCACCACGCTGATTCAGCTGAGTGAGAGCCACAGGAATAAGCTGTTCCTGAATGTGCTGGACCCTGTAGCGCCTCCCAGAGGGGAGGAGGGCAAACAGTCTAAGGCTGAGGTGTGAGAATTTGGGTTGTTACAGTTTTTTTCGATTGCTTGGGCCCGATTTTCAAAACAGGGCCCGGTGTTTCAAACACTACACACAATCAGCACAACCACACACCCAATCAGCAGAACACCTCAGATCCTTTGCAAAGTGAAACACACATGCTTCATATGACTAAATTCTGTTTGAGCCAGTTACACACTGCTGTTGCTAACCTTAAACACTTTTAGCAATTCCAGTTCTCTAGTGATTAGAGTTCTATAAGTGAAATACACAGAGAAAGTGCAAATATACAATAAATTCACCAAACACTACACAAGACCAATGCTGCAGTCCCATGAAAATTGAATTTATTTCTCTCCATATCCCCAAATCAGTCAAAATGTCAACATGGAGAATCACAACAAAACATATTCCAGTTGTCATGCTACTACAGGAGTGTGCATAACACTGTAAGCTCAAAAAATATCAGACAAGCAGAACATTCTGTGTCCAATACAGTTTCAATCAGGGATACCTGAGCCTGGGGCCGGAGATCGTAAACCCTTCATCGCCATGCCGAGAAAAACTCTTTGATTGGGTTTAGAAACGGAGAGTATGGTGGAAGGTATGGTACTGTAAACTGTGGATGGTGTTGAAACCAGTTCTGGACCAGAGCAGAGTAGTGGAATGACACATTGTCCCAGATGAGAATGTATTGCATCTGGTGCCTTCTCCTCCTCCGTGGATTCCCCCTCTCACCCTCACTCTTCTTCTTTTTTGAGCACAAGCTCCATTTTGGTTGAAAACAGGTGAACTCAGCTGCTGTATTTGTATAGTGTTTACAGTTTTTCACAATTGTTAACACACAAAAAGCGAAAATTCGGCACAATTTGCACAACCTTCACTTCATTTACCAATCACTTGACCCAATTTGGCACTACTTCACACTCCCTTATCTGCATTAGACTCTGACTTTCATTCTTTACACTCTGATGTCAATTACACATCACCTTGTTGTCAGAACACTACACACAATATTCAGTTGTTGCACACACTTCTCAAGTATAATATCAAAGCATCAACCTACAACACACAAATACTCAAATCTCTAAACATTCAGGTCTGTTGAGCAATTTCACCTCATTTACACAGCCGAACAGGAGACTGAAATTGTAGATATGGTTCATGAGAACAACTCTATCACACTCAGACAAATAAAAACTAGGATCCTGGCTGACCATGCTACATTTAGAAACGTCCAGACCGTCAGCCTCTCTACATTGGACCGTATTCTTCATAGGAATGCCATGTGGATGAAACAAGTGTTCAGGGTCCCATTTGAACGTAACACAGGCATGAAGGAGTTACGGTGAGAGTTTGTGCTTGTATGTACCAACATTCAGCACTGACACATGCATGTATTGTACCTGTAATCCAATATTGTTCCTTTTCTACAGTGTCTCACTGTAGCCCTCTGTGTTGACCTCTCTGTGTCCATACTGTAACTTGCATTCTCATGCTGTCTCTGTCAGCGGATCCAGGAGATAGAGAGATAGATTACTTTATTCATCCCCGAAGGAAAATTAAGTCGTCATAGCAGCCGGTACATTTGAATACAATAAAATACAATACAATAGAATAAAATAAAAAATATTGAGGTAGAAAGACTCACACAGCTCATGTGTTGTACCAGTACATCTTTATTGATGAGGTGGGATTCAACCTGGTGAAGAGAAGGCGATGGGGCAGAAATGTAATTGGCCAGCGGGATATTGTTGAGGCCCCCGGCCAGCGTGTCCCGGGAACATCACACTGTGTGCTGCAATGAATCACCATGGGATCTTGCACCGTCATTCCCACCTAGGGGCCTATAACGCTGCCCGTCTCCTCGTCTTCCTGGATGGCCTGCATGACCTGCTGGTACCACCTGACCAGACAGATGACCCACAGCGGATCGATCACGTTGTCATCTGGGACAATGTGAGCTTTCAAGTGTGTGAGTGGTTCCAGGACCACCCACATTTTTCCATTCTATACCTTCCACCTTATTCTCCTTTCCTGAATCCTATTGAGGAATTATTTTCAGCTTGGAGGTGGAAGGTATATGAACGGAACCCACAGGACCGGGTCCCACTGCTCCAGGCCATGGAGGAGGCTTGTTGCGACGTGAGTGTCGAGGCCTGTCAGCATTTTGTGTGTGAGGTTTTTAGTTTTCTGTGTGCAGTTTTGAGAAAGCCGTTATTGTTTTGAAAATCGTGTGCTAACAATTGTGAAAAACTGTAATTTTTGTGAAGGGGGGTTTGAGCAGGCCGGTGTACAGTACTGTACTGTTCTCTATGTGTACTGAAATAAACTTTTTTATGCTGCATATTTGTGTGCTGTTTTATGTTTGACTATGAAAAAAGTAGGTCTACACTGAGACATTTTACAAAAAGAGAAATGGCTCATTCATTCATATGGTGTGTTCCATTTTGATGATTGTGTTTTCAGTTTTGCACTTCAGTGTGCTGTAAATGCTTGGTAGTGTGCAAGCAAATGCTTAGTTGTGTGTTCTCAATGAATGGTATGTGTGTGTCATTTGAAAATATGGCTGTGTGTACCAAATGAAAACATGAGTTCCATTTTGTGAACAGGTAAGAGATTTGATATCAAAGAGTCATCTTGCAAAGGGAGTGTCAGGTTTAGCATTTTGTGTGTGATGTTTTCAGTTTTCTGTGTGCAGTTTTGAGAAAGCCGTTATTGTTTTGAAAAACGTGTGTTAACAATTGTGAAAAACTGAAATAAATACATAATGATTTAAACATGATAGTCAACCAACGAACATGTATCAGAAGTGTTTGCCCCTGAATCACCAAATCTTAAAAGTCAATGAGGAAATTAAATGGAGGAAATAATTGTTCACTAATTTAACAACTGTTAAGCTTTGGAATGTCCAAGAGAGCTCTGCTGTTTGTTTTCTATGTTCTTATATTTTATGCATATTAATTGCACTATAACAGGGTCACGGTGGTGGGATGTAAGAAAGTACATTTACTTAGTTACTGTACTTAAGAAAAAGTTCCTTGCGTGTGTTCTTCAAGTGGATTTATTTTTGTCTACTTTTCACTTTTACTCCACTACATATATCAGCTAATATCTGCACTTTCTACGAATGTGGGCCTTTTTAGCCAAACAGGTGGTGCTCTGGGCAAGTTGTCATCTGGATAGGAACCTATAGTGGCCCAAATGGTAAATAGTGAACATGGCCCAAAAAAATGCAGATCTAACTTTGCCCTCTAGCTCCTATGAGTCACTCTTCTGTGAAGAGTCTTGCTGTTCATTTGGACAGTGATTTTAAATTTGACAATCTGTTGTTAGGTCTAGATTCTTTCAGTTGAGACTTACAGCTAAGGTAAAGGTCTATCTCCCATCTGAAGATGTAGAGAGGGTGATCCGTGCCTTCATAACTTCTCGACTTGATTCCTGTAGCCTGCAGCTCGTCCAAAATGCTGCTGCTCGCCTCATTACAGGAAAGAAAAAGAGGAACCATATAACACCAGTGTTTAGCTCCCTCCACTGGCTTCCTTTTGGTCACAGGATTGATTTAAACGTTATTTTTAACTTTCAAACCTCTTAATGGACTGTCACCGCCTTATTTCTTTAAAGTAATGAATAATGAATGATCCATGGTCCAATCAGATCTGGCACGAAACATTACACTGGTGAAGAAACATCTTTCGAAATCCAGCTAACAAACATTTAAACAGCAATGAGAACAGATACAAACTATCGGTCGGTTTGAAGGTGATCTATGTAGTTGTGCTGAACCATATGGGCTATTTTGCAAATTGCACTTAGAGCTCTGAGAATGTCATTTCTGTTTCGTGAGATGAGCCAAAGCAATGGAGACAAACTGTAAACTTACTGTGTGATTGGTGATCAGATGTGTGAAACTCAACCTTGATTACTAAAGCTCTAGTTGCACCTGAAAATTAAGCCGATGATCAAAGATATCCTTATTACAGTATATACCATGTTTTTTTTCATGGTATTATTTGCCTGTACGATTTTGACAGTAAAGTGAACTATTGTGCAGGTGATGATGTAAACAATGAAATTATGCCAACATGTTCTGCAGAGAACAACCACTTGACTGAGAAGCAACAGTCAGTTTTCACCAGCAATATATTCAATTTGGGGATCCACCGAGTTCGGAATATTTTGGTTAAAAAAGAAAACGAAGATGGACCAAATACATTCCTCTAAAACAGCTTCCCACCTCAGCCATGTTGTTTTTGGGAGTTTTAGAGAGAGTGTTTGAAATCATTGGATATTTCAGTAATATACAACCACAGTGTGAGTGAAGGCAGGTGAAATAAACCACCCACTCACCTGGATGTCACATAAAACCTATAGTTTATTCATTTTCAGTAAAATGTTCACATAGTAAAACGAAGCTTTAGAAAAGACGTGTAGCTCCAGCTATCTGAAGGCTGGGGGGTCACAAGGGGGAGACATATTGCTTCATTGTTGACTCTTGTGGTTTCCATTTACAACAGATCAGTAATGACATAACAACTGTGGGCGCATATTTACACACAGACAATATTACAATAGTACAAAGCCTTCAATGTGTCCTGTCTTGCATTGTGAACTTTGTGTTTTTATTTTAACATGCAAACAGATTTTCAACATTGATATAAAAAATATTTTACACAGTTATGACAAAATACTGAATACAACCTCCTGTGGTTTTCTCAAAGGTCATCACATCAACCTACTCCTCTGCTGCCCTCAAGTGTCCATAAAACACAATACATACTTTTACATTCCAGCAGTGAAGCTTCTGGCACATAAACCGAAATATTGTCAACTTTAAAATACATAAATAAACAATATATAATAATAAATAACTCTTTCAGAACAATTGATCTGCTCCGTGGACGAGGTGGAGCAGTGTTGTGCCTGTGTACGTGTGTGTGTGTGTCTTGCTTACTAGTAAATATGACGACCACAGGGCCTCTCTATGACGCTGAATACAAAGAAACCACAACTCTGACTTATCAGCTCTCACAGCCGAATCACAAATCACTGAATTGGTTTCACAAAAAGCATCTTTGAAATTTGACTTTAAAAAGAAATAACAAGCTCTCATAATTAAAAAACTGAATACAACTAAATTGTTGCCGAATTTAGAACACGCTGACGTTTTGCTGCTACTGCTGCATTTGGTCTGGTGTGACCAGTATTTTTTTAGAATACAGGACAAGATGGTGAATATCCCTTTCACGTTTGAAGGTCTTCTGCACAATTTAAGTTACCAACTACCAGTAGATGTTAGCAGGTGTTTGCAGCCACCAGCGGATGTGAGGGATGTCCCACTTCAGCTGTGCATGTTTGCATCATCAAGTGTTTTTGCCTCGTAATCAATGATACAGGAAGAATTTGAGGGTACACTGAGGCTAAAGGTAAATCTGACTGGCTACTGGATTGTTTGTATAGAAATAGAAATAGATTGCATTGGTCTATTTGAATATAATTTCAAATTGAATGTTATCATTTGAATATTATTCGAATTTTCTTAAATTGTTAATGTAGGATTTGTGGACGTCAATAACAAAGGAATTATCTCAAGACTCACATGTGTAATATCAGGCAACACTTCCTGGATGATGTGTGTAGTATTTTAGATTTTAAACATAACTACGTGGTTACATAGCATGACATAAAATTAAGTTTAAGGTGAGTCTTTCCCTTGTGATCACTTTTATAATTACCTCCACCATGGAGGATATGTTTTCACGCTGTTTGTTTGTTTGTTAGCAAGATTGCCCCAAAAACTACTGGAAGGATTAAGATCACGGTAGAGCCCCATTCAATTTTGGTTCTGGATCAGGGGGCAGATCCAGGATCTTTTTTTACATTCTTTAACATTGTGATAAAGGACGTTTTTCAACATTTTCATTGATTTCACGGAGAAGAATTAATGGTTCTTGACAAAAAAAGAAATGTTGACATGTTTAGGGGTTATTGTGTGCAATTTGATGCCGATCCACATACAAATCTGGACCAACTGAACCAAAGCATTTTTTTTCAAAGTCAGATTTTCATTTACCCAGCTGAGTCATCATGGTCTGCAGGAAAGAGCAGCTCTGTGTTCTGAACAAAGCTTCGTTTTGAAATGATGGTGATGATGAACACTTGTGGCAACAAACATTACTACTGTATTGCACTTTACCCCCATGCTTCATAGCTATCTAAACAATGCAAGACATGCATCACTACGTACGTCACACTTAGGAATCTCAACCTCGGATGGTTCCTCCTACTGAGCAGAAATGCACCAGTGAAGTGACGGCATGAACAGACGCAGGGCGAGGACAAAATAATGCAAACACAAGTGAGGTCTGCTCATGGGTCTGGAGAGTGTCTGGATTTGTATGCATCCTCAATCATATATCATTTCTTAATAATTCCCATCATCTCCTGCTGCATTTTGGTTCTGATGACGACAGTGAGGCAGGGTTATAATGACATTTACAAGACTAACTCTTGGATTCGAACGACAAATAGAAGCTTTTCACGAGTCGTGGATGTGTCGACAGGAATACGCTTCCAGAATATGAGAACTTACTGGATTCAGAAAGGATTTTCTCCAATATTTATTTACTTATAAGAACTTTAGAAGTTTTGAAAAATCTGTGGATGAACCAAATCTCTAAAACTCCCACCGGACATTCTTACTATAATTTCATGTATAATGTCCACAGCCTGTGTTACTTTTCAGACGGTTTACACATGATCCCTTCTGTATGAAGTGATCTATTCAGTCAGTAAGAACAGATAGTAAAATGTTAGAATCTGCTCGTGAACACGGTTTTGTAGAATAAAGCTATTTCTTACAGTTTTTCACAATTGTTAAAACACGTTTTTCAAAACAATAACGGCTTTCTCAAAACAGCACACAGAAAACTGAAAACATCACACACAAAATGCTAAACCTGACACTCCCTTTGCAAGATGACTCTTTGATATCAAATCTCTTACCTGTTCACAAAATGGAACTCGTGTTTTCATTTGGTACACACAGCCATTTTTCCAAATGACACACACATACCATTCATTGAGAACACACAACTAAGCATTTGCTTGCACACTACCAAGCATTTACAGCACACTGAAGTGCAAAACTGAAAACACAATCATCAAAATGGAACACACCATATGAATGACAGTGACTCTGCAGAATGAGCCATTTCTCTTTTTGTAAAATGTCTCAATGTAGGCCTACTTTTTTCATAGTCAAACATAAAACAGCACACATATATGCAGCATAAAAAAGTTTATTTCGGTACACACAGAGAACAGTACAGTACTGTACACCGGCCTGCTCCCCCCCCCCCCCCCCCTTCACAAAAATTACAGTTTTTCACAATTGTTAGCACACGATTTTCAAAACAATAATGGCTTTCTCAAAACTGCACACAGATAACTAAAAACCTCACACACAAAATGCTGAAAGGCCTCGACACTCACGTCGCAACAAGCCTCCTCCATGGCCTGGAGCAGTGGAACCCGGTCCTGTGGGTTCCGTTCATATACCTTCCACCTCCAAGCTGAAAATAATTCCTAAATAGGATTCAGGAAAGGAGAATAAGGTGGAAGGTATAGAACGGGAAAATGTGGGTGGTCCTGGAACCACTCACACACTTGAAAGCTCACATTGTCCCAGATGACAACGTGATCGATCCGCTGTGGGTCATCTATCTGACCAGGTGGTACCAGCAGGTCATGCAGGCCATCCAGGAAGACGAGGAGACGGGCAGCGTTATAGGCCCCTAGGTGGGTGTGACGGTGCAACATCCCATGGTGACTCATTGCAGCACACAGTGTGATGTTCCCGGGACACGCTGGCCGGGGGCCTCAACAATATCCCGCTGGCCAATTACATTTCTGCCCCATCGCCTTCTCTTCACCAGGTTGAATCCCACCTCATCAATAAAGATGTACTGGTACAACACATTAGCTGTGTGAGGCTTTCTACCTCAATATTTTTTATTTTATTCTATTGTATTTAGGGATGCACCGATTTATCGGCCGAACATCGGTAGCGGCCGATATTCGCCTCGTTAACTGATATCGGCTTATCGGTAATAAACTTGACTTTCACCGATATCATTGGCCGATGTTCATATTTGTGGTAAAACCGCTGGGCACGTGCCGCGGCTGGGGGAGCAGTCGCTCCGTCGCCCTCCTCTCCGCGCCGCCGGAGGCTCAGTGTGCGGCACCGGGAGGTCCTCATCCGGTGCCGCCGTCGCTGGTGCGGGGGCTTTCTTTCTCTTGGACCGCGGGGCGGTGCCTTCCATGCACGGAAGGCGGGCTGTTGGAGGGGACCGGGTACGCGGTCAGCGGCTGCCACTCTGGACGCGTGTCGGGCCCTTCTCGCGGATCACCTCAGCTACGGCGACCGCTGGGGGAACCCTCTGTTCGCGCGGGGGGCCCCCTCCGGCGGTGCGCCTCGGCTGGCGCCTAGCAGCTGACTTAGAACTGGTGCGGACCAGGGGAATCCGACTGTTTAATTAAAACAAGCATCGCGAAGGGCCACGGTGGGTGTTGACGCGATGTGATTTCTGCCCGACACTAAAAACAGGTAAAACTGAGGAGGGCTGGTTAAGTTATCTTGACTCACGCAGTGTAACTTGGTGTAAAAAGTATGAGCGTAGCGTCTGTTTAAGTACTTTATTCTCATGTGCATCGGCTCTATTCATCCGTCTCATGCACAGGTAACAAGGGAATTGACAACATACGTCATACACACAGAAGCCGTAACACATCTAATAAACGGCCAATACTGCTACCGTAAATCAATGAGAAGAGCGTTCTCTATAATGATACTTTAACAGGGCTGTTTTAGACAGGGTAAAAAGGTGCTGTTATCCTTGTGGTATTTTGACCAAAATATGTTACAGTCATTTCATTAAGATCCCAAGGAACCATTTCAACTTGCGGTAAAATGGGCATAATATTTCTCTGTTAAATAAAGTTTAGTTAAATCAAAGATTGTTTCAAAAATCTGATTCAATTTGTGCTCATTAAAAGATAAGAGTGATGAAGGGCTGAACATTTTTTAAATAGTGCTTTTAAATAATGATGTGAATGAATAACAACAAAAAGAAAATAAACAAATATCGGTATCGGTATCGGCTATCGGCCAGATTGTTATTTTAAATATCGGTATCGGCCAAGAATTTCCATATCGGTGCACCCCTAATTGTATTGTATTTTATTGTATTCAAATGTACCGGCTGCTATGATGACTTAATTTCCCTTCGGGGGTGAATAAAGTAATCTATCTATCTATCTATCTCCTGGATCCGCTGACAGAGACAGCATGAGAATGCAAGTTGCAGTATGGACACAGAGAGGTCAACACAGTGGGCTACAGTGAGACACTGTAGAAAAGGAACAATATTGGATTACAGGTACAATACATGCATGTGTCAGTGCTGAATGTTGGTACTTACAAGCACAAGCTCTCCCCGTAACTCCTTCATGCCTGTGCTACGTTCAAATGGGAACCTGAACACTTGTTTCATCCACATGGCATTCCTATGAAGAATACGGTCCAATGTAGAGAGGCTGACGTTCTGGACGTTTCTAAATGTAGCATGGTCAGCCAGGATCCTAGTTTTTATTTGTCTGAGTGTGATAGAGTTGTTCTCATGAACCATATCTACAGTTTCAGTCTCCTGTTCGGCTGTGTAAATGAGGTGAAATTGCTCAACAGACCTGAATGTTTAGAGATTTGAGTATTTGTGTGTTGTAGGTTGATGCTTTGAGATTTTACTTGAGAAGTGTGTGCAACAACTGGACATTGTGTGTAGTGTTTTGACAACAAGGTGATGTGTAATTGACATCAGAGTGTAAAGAATGAAAGTCAGAGTCTAATGCAGATAAGGGAGTGTGAAGTAGTGCCAAATTGGGTCAAGTGATTGGTACATGAAGTGAAGGTTGTGCAAATTGTGCCGAATTTTAGCTTTTTGTGTGTTAACAATTGTGAAAAACTGTAGTTGTGTGTAATGAATGGTATGTGTGTGTCATTTGAAAATATGGATGTGTGTACCAAATGAAAACACGAGTTCCATTTTGTGAACAGGTAAGAGATTAGATGGCAAGGAGTCATCTTGCAAAGGGAGTGTCAGGTTTAGCATTTTGTGTGTGAGGTTTTCAGTTGTCTGTGTGCAGTTTTGAGAAAGACGTTATTGTTTTGAAAAACGTGTGTTAACAATTGTGAAAAACTGTACGTTTTGGAACGTCCAGGAGAGCTCTTATTGACATATACCACATACATTACACATACATTTATTGACATACCCCACATACATTCCTTTGACCTCTTTATTACACTCTGTAGAACAGTCAACACTTTGTACCACACATCCCACCTCCCTGTTTCAATTCACACACACAAAGTAGAACACCAACAGCAGATAATGAGCAGACCTTGGCCTAAAATCTCTCCCACACAACACACTCAGGCAGCTGCTTTGAGGCAGGAACATTATGACCTCTGGTAGCCACGACAATGGAGTGCACATACGATATCTTCATCACGCGACAGTAAAGTTACTTTAAAATACAACATTCTATTAAATTCATATATTGAGGATTTGTTGTCGTGTTTAAGAAGAGTCTCTCTTCTGATTCCCCCTGCTCTCTCAAAGGTACGGTCCAGGGTTTCGCGCGAAAACGGCATATGGGCGTGGTTATCAAGGAGAGACAGAGAGCGTGTGTGAGCGTGCGTGTGTGAGCGTGCGTGCGTAAAAAGCGTGTGAGTGCGAACATTCATTTTGTTCATGCCAGCTGGAATCAGCTCCAATGAGACTGAAGCAGCTGTTTACACATCCCAAAAATATCCTGTTTTACAGAAACTACTCTACTCCTTAGTTCTTATTTAGTATTTGACATTGAAACAATTTCCTGCTTATTCCGACCTCCTCTCTGAAGTCATCAGGAGCAAAGGCAGCTGCTCTTCTTGTTTTCGGGCTCGTCAGATAAATATAATTTCAGCTTTGTCATGTTATGTGCAGTTTGCTTCCACCACCGACTCAGTGAATTTCCAAAAAGGTTTAAGTCAAATAAAAGTAGCCGTTTAGTTTCATGGTTCTTTATTGGAGTCATCCACTCCATTTTGTCCTCTGTCTGCATTCACTCTCACTACCCTCCTTTTATTTGACCCATCATCATGATCATCATCATCATCATTTTATTTGTACTCATATTTAAAATGGATTTTAACAATAACATTGGAATTGTTAAAATCAACAAACAACAAATACCTGATAACAGGTATGAAAAGTAAGTGAGTGAAATGAGAACAAACATAGAAGGTTGCAATTGTATCTTTATTGATGAGGACTATTTCATGTCAACAAGCATCAGGTGATCAGTGACCAGGTTAAATCAGATTTAACAATCACTGAGGACAGATTATGCGAGATGCACAAACAGAAGGAAAATTGTGACCACAAGTTATATCATTCCATTTCTTATCTATGCCGTTGGTATGACCACAGTCTTCCCTTCCGTGGCTGTCTGGCTGTCCTGAGGACCAAAAGGTAAACTTCACTGCACAACCATCAGACCACATCCAGCGGCCTTCTTTGTAGAGGTCGTTGAGTCCGATCCAGGTGATTCCTTCAGCATGGTCAAAGTTCTTGATCATGTTTGTGATGAAATTCTGTTCATCCAGACTGTGGATAGACACCAGGTTGGCTCCCTGTGACACACAATAGAGCTCTGCATCAGCCCAGCTCTGCCCTGTGCACAAGTACTTGTAACAGCGGTTGTTGAAGCTGGACCAGAACATGGGACAGTTTCCACGCTGCAGCCTGACCTCAGGTCCATCTGAAGGAGACACAGCACCCAGGGTCAGGGTGAACAGAAGGAGGAGCAGGATCATGTTGGCGTCTCTCTCTCTCTGTCACAGGAGCAGGACGAGGGGTTGGAGATGATCTGCACTGTTGGATGAGAATGAGGGTTTGAAGGAGACAGGTGGGCAGGCTGCGTTCTTTTATACTCTTCAGAGAGGCTGTCTGCACTGTTGGTGTGATGTTATTGGTCAAATGCACTTTGCAAACACTTTGTTTTATACACAGCTGCCCGATAAAAGTGTTTTCTCATAGTACGAGTCAGAAAAACCAACAGCTCACCCGGAAGTCCCATAACTTTCCACATGATTTTTCAGTTCAACCTTTTGACCTCGTAAAACGCAGCTTTAGAAAAGAGGACACGAGGGCAGATATGTCACTTTGTGGTTGACGTCTTCTCATTCACACCAGGTAAACAACTGCCAAACACAAGTTGACACATCAACAATGTTACGATTACAAAGTCTTTAATGTGTCCTCTCTTGTATTGTGAACTTTGTGTTTTTTTCAACATGTAAACAGCATTGCTTTAATTAAACAGGACTTCACACAGACATGACAACAGCTAATAAATGACTGAGCACGGCAGACTGACTTGGTCTTCTGCTTCTCTCTGCTGGCCACTGTCACAAGCTACAGATAGTTAATTAGTAAGTCAAAAATACTTTTAATGGGTTATCTCGGGCGAGGGCGTGTCGGGGCAATGAGGAGATAGGACGCGTCTCGCTGTAGCTCCTACAGATTTACGTTAAAATTACATTTTAAACAAAACCTGTGTAACCTCCGACCTACCGGTTACCGTACTCTTCATTTTAAACTCTCCAAGTACCCACTGCACAGCGAAAAATGCCGACGCGAGCGGGGAAGTCTTGGGAAACGTCGAACGAAGATGAAGGCCCGACTGAAGCACCGGTCCATAGTGAGGGAGGGGACCCAGCGCCGAACACGCCGAGCATGGACATCCAAGCTGTACTGGCCGCCATAGCAACCCTGCAAACGGAGCTGTCCCAAGCTAAGTCGGACATTTGCGACAAGATTGAGGAGAAGATTGCTATTGTGAGTACGGCTTTGAGATCTGAAATTGCAGAAAGTGATGCCGCATCTTTAGTGGTAAATGGCCGACTAGACTCCCAAAATGAGACGCTGAAAAGTTTAGAAGCTAACGCTAATGCTACTTCTGATACTGTTGTGGCCCTCGAAGCTACGGTAAAGCAGCTACACACCCAAGTTGAACAACTGTCAGAGAAGTGTTTGGACCTGGAGGGACGATTTAAGCGTCAGAATTTGAGAATCACGGGAGTGAAGGAAGGGGAGGAGGGAGGCCAGAGACCCAGGGATTTCGTTGCCCAGTTGCTTATGGAGGTTTTACAACTGGATGAAAAACCAGTGATCGACCGAGCCCACAGAGCCCTGAGACAGCGTCCCGGGGACAACGAGCCATCTCGGCACCTGATTCTAAGAGTGCACCACTGTCACGCGCTGGAGAGCATCCTGCAGAAGGTCATGAGGTCCAAAAGTCTCACATTTCGAGGGCAGCGAATCCAGGTCTTCAGAGATTTCCCACCCACTGTAGTTAAACGCAGAGCCGCCTTCACTCCGGTCAGGAAGTTGCTGCGAGACCAGCCTGGAGTCAAATTTGATCTCCTATACCCAGCCAAGTTGAGAGTGACACATAATGGTAAAGAGACTACGTTCACAGACCCTGAAGAGGCCCGTCTGTATGCTGAACACCACTTCGGTCAGGGTCATACCTGAGGTGCACATCTGGCCCAGTCACTTCTGATGGAGACTGGAGGTAAATTACATCTAGACCAGAGGTATTGTTAAAACCACTTATGGACAATTACATGATAATAACATAGCCTCAACCATGGTAATAATATTACTTTGACAGATACAGAGTATTAAGAACACAATGATGCCTGGATATTACAATCAGTATTATTATTTCTGACTGCTATAGGTCTGAATTTCGGTTCCCCTCCTCCCTATTATAATGTGAAATATTTTTATTTAAAATTGTTATTTAGTTTACTTATTTATCTGATTTCTGCCTGCATGTCTGCTAGATTGCATATTTCATTTGGTAGTTTAAGCAATTTCTTTTTTGAACAATTACATTATTTCCTTGGACATTATTGCACAGCAGAGAAAGCATGGCTTTAAATCACTCAGAGGAGGGGATACCTTATTATTTCTAGGGGTTTATGAATAAGTGTAAGCCCCGGAGTTTGTGTTCTGTGTTTATTTCAATAAGGTCTGCTAAGACGTGGAAGTTTACATATCTTTTCAATGCTGTTAATCAGGGATATTTAATATCTTTTGTAACTGAATAGGTTTTGTTGGGAATTTAATAACTGTAGGCCTACTAGCTATTGTAGGATTAAGAGTTCAACCACAATCGGTTGTTAGAGTTTCTTCTATGTTAGAGAGGTTAGACTACGCATTTTTGATGTTTTTGTTTTTCTGTTTATCTGTGTCTTGGGTGGGAGGGGGGCGGAAATGGGTGGGAGGGCGGATGGAGTGTCATTTAACTCAGGGTTGCACTTGTCCAGCAGAGTGGGGAGAGAGTCTAAGGATGGATGCCTGCAACCACCCTACATAATGCATAATAATAACAGGAGAGATAATATAACATTCTGCTCATGGAATGTTAATGTAGGGTCAATGACGTATAAGGATTTTCAACAGGCCAATTTTAAAATACAAAAAACAGTAAAATCTATTATAATTGTTCTGACATTAAGAATGTTGTGCACACATAAAATCATTTAAGAATATCAAATTAATTGATTTTAGTGTTTTTTCACCTAGATGAATTGGCCGTGGCCTTAAAAAATGTCATTTGGTGCGACCGTGATTTATCTTAAAATTAATTAATTCCTTAATATGCTTCTTTTTTTTTTACAATTTATAAAACTATAAAGTCATTAGAAAAAAAAGTAGATGCATTTCTTTTGAGTTTTTGTAAATAATTCTCATATTTTTGTTCTATAATGTTACAGTCTCCTTGTTAAATGTAGCTTACAGACTTATTTTTCCTGTAGAGTGCTTAAAACTGACAAAAAATGTAAAAAAAATCCATTCATTTATGCATATTGTATCAGTGATTAATATTTCAGCCACAGAAAATGTATATTTCACTTAGAATTTATTACAGGTCTGCTATTATTGGTCGCACCACATGATGAGTGGTCGCTCCAAATGATATAAAAACCTCCCATTGTTTAAAGAGACCAATAAACAATAAATTTCATTCAAAAAATGTATCAAAACCAGATTTTATTCAAATTTGATAGAACTTTTATGAACACAAACATTATATATACATTTTTAATAAACAAAAACTCAAAAACATTTAAGTGCAACACACATAGCTGTGAACAAACATTTCATTAAACTTTACCTGTAAATGTGGTGCACTTGGTTTAAGTTGCAGGCATTACTTTAATCCCAGACCTTTTTGAACTTTGCCCGATCTTGGACTTCCTCTTCCACAACTTCAAGGACCTGGCCTACATATGGAAGCTCATCATAGGTTACAATCACATCAACCAGATCTTGTGGAATGTTCTCCATTGATGGCGGCGTAATTTCCAGCAAAGCATTTGCCATATTTTTCCTTTCCCTGTACGCACTTGAGGAAGCTCTCCATTTCTCTCTCTGTTTCTTTTTCTCTCTCTCTGTCAGCTCACTTGACTTAGCATAAGGAATCTTTCCCTGCTGTTTTCTCCTCTGGTAGCTGAAATCATGATGCCATAAAATCATAAAGTTGTTTTTGACTAATGATAGATGACAGCAGATGAACCTTTTAAGGAAAAAATGCATTTCCTCCAGACACATAAAGGCAAGAAGTACTTCATGTGGCTTTAGTTGTAGTTTTCAATTTTTCAAAGTTTTAACATACCTTTCTCTTCTCCGAGCAAGGTACTTCGCTCTTGCTGCAGGGTCAGAATTAACATGCTGCCTATGGCGAGCGGTTTTTATTTTGCTTGGAAGTGGCATCTGGTAAAACAATTTAAAACAGTTATACATATACATAAATAAATAATAAATGAATATTACAAAAGTGAAATTACATGCTCAAATTTGTTGGCGATATTTTATCACAATATTGTACAACATTAAACAAACCCTTGTTTCTGAAATATAAGGAAAAAATTATCAAATTGCATAATTTTTTTTTCTAAATAATACTAAAATAAGTACTTTATGTATATACATCCTTAATTTAACATAAAACCACTAAAACTCTTAATCTAGGACATATATCGCATGGTCGCACCACATGATATTTGGTCGCACCACATGATATTTGGTCGCACCACATGATAACTTCTAGTTCAGTCCAAATTAAGAGGCACAGAATTGGACTCCTAAAGAAAACAAGCTAGGTTAGCACAAAAGGTCACTATGAAATGTATGATAAAAATATATATTTTAGGAAATAACTTAAAATTCATAGTTTTTTTGAGGTCGCACCACATGATATCCAAATGTGGCAACTACATACCAGCTCTTAAAAAGGTTATTTTTTTCCAAATTTGAGAGAGAGTTACAAACCTGTTCTTTCTTCCATGGGTCCTTGGCAAAATGGTGTATGATGCAACTTCCTGTCTTTGAATGGAGTTCAGCATAAAAGTCCCAAATTGGTTGGTTCTTGATGGTCGCACCACATGATATTTCATCAAATGGACATCATCGGAAAAAGTTTGTTTGTATACTATGATGGAAATATTTATACAAATGCTATGCAATTTTGTACAGTACTAAAAAACACTTTGGAAATCATGCCAAATAGGGTAGAAAATAAATTTGAATAGATTTAGAGTAATTTCAAAGAAGTTTTCCATCGGCAGTCATGGCCGGACGGTCGCACCACATGATATTTTGACACCTTAAATAACAGAAACATTATAAATAACTAATATTTTTCAGGAAAATTACAGTGGGTACATATATATGATATTTCTTAGTGTATTTAAACCTTTCTTTTAACTGAGAAAATGTAGTCGGACAGAAAATATAGGCGTCACGTCAATGACCCGTTAACGAGCCAGTTACAGTTTTTCTCGATTGCTTAAGCACGATTTTCAAAACAGGGCCCGTGTTTTCAAAACACTACACACAATTAGCACAACCACACACCCAATTAGCAAAACACTACAGATCCTTTGCAAAATTAAACACTCTTGTAAAAACTATACACTTCTTTTTAAAAACCACACTTTGTTACCATATGAAACACACACGTTTCACATTACTATGCCATGCCAAGAAAAACTCTTCTATAGGGTTGAGGAAAGGAGAGTATGGTGGAAGATATAGAACGGTGAAATGTGGATGTTGCTGATACCAGTTCTGAACCAGAACAGAGCGGTGGAAAGACACATTGTCCCAGACAACAATGTATTGCATATGATCGATTTGATTTGCTGCTGTTATGTTGTGCAATTGGTCCAAGAATGTAAGTATGAGTGCTGTGTTGTAAGGGCCCATATGGGCATGGCAGTGGAGGACCCCATTCTGTGTAATGGCTGCACAGAGTGTTATATTACCCCCACGTTGCCCTGGGACATTGACTATAGCCCTATGGCCAATGATGTTTCTTCCCCTCCTTCGTGTTCTCGTCAGGTTGAACCCAGCCTCATCTACGTAAATTAACTCATGCTGGATCTCCTCTCCATCCATTCGTAAAACTCTCTGAAAAACAGTGTCAGGCAAAATTGTGTAGTTCAGTGTAGATCTAGTATACATATTACAGTACAGTAAAAGACTGAGACAGTATGCAAGATCACACTGCTAAAGTGAATACATACCTCTGCATAATCATGCCGCAGTCGTTTCACCCTTTCGGAATTGCGCTCCAAAGGCACTCGATAAATTTGCTTCATTTGAATATGTTTATTTTTTAGGATGCGTGCCAGTGTTGATGTTGAGACCTGATGGATATCATTGAAAATGGTGTGGTTATTGACAATGTTAGCTTGGAGCTGCTTGAGTGTTATAGCATTGTTGGCCAAAACCATGTTTACTATCTCCCTCTCTTGCTGTTCTGTGAACATAGGAGGCCTTCCCCCTTGTCGTCCCTGACCCTCAATCCTATGTAGAAAAAAAAAACAGTATACAATAGTACAGTAATTTCACAGGAAAAGGTAACAGAAGTGCTGATAGTGCATAGAATAAAGTACTGTAAGCAGTTACTGAAACCGTGCAGATGTTTTTGATATGATGATATTTTTACAATATACCTATTTTCCAGTCGAAATGTTCTCATCACACTTGCCACTATATATCGGCTTAGATTTGGCTGTACTCGCAGTCCAGCCTCCCTCAGCGTCAGGCCGTGGTTGACAACGTGGTCAACCAGTGTTGCGAGGATCTCATTTGTCAGATTCGGTCCTCTTTGAGCACCTTCTTGTCTTCCTCTTCCTCCCCTTCCTCCTCCTCCTCCTCCTCCTCCTCCTCCTCGTCCTCCTCGTTCTCCTCCTCGTCCTCGTCCTACTCTTTCTCTGACTCTTTCCATTGTGCTTGAAGAACGATGAACTCACCTGCTGCTTTTTATAGTGCTTACACACCTGATTGGTGTGTCTACAATTAAGCAAACAAGTGTTTGCACACCTGATGACTGTGTTGAACCAATTGGTTGGACGGTGTGGTAATTTGACAGTCAGTAATTTGGTATTGCAAGGATGTGACTTCATGATAGATTTTTGTGTGTAATGTATGTGTGTAAGTGTGTTTAGTGTTTTGCAAATCACTGTGTGTAGAGTTTTGCAACAAGTGTGAGGTTCACAATGTGCTTATAGTATAGCAAATATGGGCTGATGTTTTGCTTCTTGAGTGTAAGGTTTTGCTAAAAGTGTACTACTTTTAATTTTAGTGTGTAAGCAATCCCAAAAAACTGTAAAAGAGGCAAGGTGCTCGCTCACCTCAAATCCTTGCAGGCGGATGTCATTTTCTTACATGAAACCCACCTGAGGAACGACTCGCATGCTAGGCTCAGGTGTAGGTGGATACAACATATCTACCACTCCAACTTTTCAGTTAAGGCTCGTGGCACAGCCATCTTAATCCGTAGGGGGGTTCCCTTTAAACATCTGTCTACAATAGCAGATAAAGACAGGAGATATGTCATGGTTGTGGGGGAATTCCACTCTACACCTGTAACATTATTAAATATTAGGGCTGTGAAATGATTAAAATTTTTAATCAAATTAATCACAGGTTTCTATGGATTAATTATGATTATTCACATTACCGATTTTCTCGGAATATTTTTGTGAAAACAAGATTTATGACATTTAACTTTTCTTTTGTGCTGCAACTCAGCAGTTCTTCAGCAGTTATCATTGCTTTTCCATATGGAACATTAATATAATCTTCATCCTAAACAATATTCGGGCTCCTTAGCCATTGTGTGGTTGAATAAAACTTTTTTTTTTTTAAATCAAACAGAAATTATTTGAGCTTCTTAGCCATAGGATGGTTGACATTTGGTCACACAACCATTAACCACACCATGATACAATCTAATGCCTCTAAAGGCCCTCTTAGCTACTCGTTCTTTAGCCAGTTGGTGAGGCAAACTAACTTGTTCAAATTCTCTGACAGTAAAGCTGACTGCTTCTTTTGCACAATGTGTCCTGCGAGTGAGTCTGGTTTGGCGCATTCCACTTGAACGCCCCTCGCCGAGCAACACATGCTTCGCGTTGCGGTGGTTAGGCGGGTATTGCTACGTCGAAACGATAACTTCTCGCAGAGTGTGCATATCACCTTGGTTTTACTGAATGTTCGATCTTTGTTTTTTTGGAACACGATCTTCCCGTCCAGAAGGTCCTCAGGTTCATCAGAATTATCCATGTTGTTTTTCTTGTTTGAATGGCAGCTGCCGTCTGACTAATCCCTGGCGCGCCGGCGCTTGGCTGGTCACACCGGACGCGGTAGCGACGCCGAAGCGCAGGCGCATTACTAATAATATCACATACTTCTGCTGCTATCAGCCTGCAGTAAAAACGGCATTTAATCATTTTTTTCAAGCATATACTTACTTGTTGCTCCAACATTAAGCAACAGCATCCCAACATGTGTCTTTTTTGGTGTTGTCTTTATACAACATATGCTGAGAATCAACAACTCAAGTTACTTCTCCACTTCAATTATTAATTTAATGTCATCCATGTTGAAGAACTTCTCCGCTGTTAGCTCCGTTAAATGTCGGGTGTCGAGGGTAAATTACGTATTCTCCACTCAAGCCTATGTGGAGAATACGTAGCCCCCCCCCCCTCTCTTTTTTATCTTTATGACTGCTTGTGTGGCTGTAGTGGATGGGCAGAGGGGGACATTAAATAATGTGGTTGGTAAAAGTGGTAAAATTAAAACTCCAAGACAACAGAACGTGAATACAAAGTATGGGATGCATATTTGGTCATTTATATCATTATATCATATAAAATATGTCATCTTTATCGTTTAAAATAATTTTTCAGTGTGTTTCCTGTCGCGATATGCTCGCGTCAAGCGGAAAAAATAGACTCGACGCCGAAACGATCGCTTCACGGCGCTAGGCAGCCGCGGCACAACGCTACGCTTCAGCCTCCGGTGTGTTCAGCGCTGCGGTTTAACATGGGAGTGGATGGGAGCCAGAGGATTGGCGCTGCGCTTACGCCTCGCTTCGGCGTCGCTTCCGCGTCCGGTGTGAACCCGGCGTTAGAGCGGCAACTAGTGCAGAGGCGGCGGAATTGGAAGGTCCTTCTGCGCATGCGTTAAATGCGTTAAAAAAAAAAAACGAATTAATCCTGTAATTTAATCATAACGCGTTAACGCGTTATTTTTCACAGCTCTATTAAATATATATGGACCCAATAATGACGATCCAGAATTTTTCAAAAGGGTTTTAAATTTGATTCCAGATGTCTCCAGTACTAATCTAATAATTGGTGGTGATTTCAATCTAGTTTTGGACACTTACTTGGATAGATCTTCTTCACAGAGGGTGGAACCTTCCAAGGCCTCTAATCTTCTGAGATCTTATATTGAAAATATGAATGTTTTTGATGTGTGGCGGATTTCTAATGCTATGGGTAAAGAATATTCCTTTCACTCAAAAGTACATAATAGCTACACCAGGATAGACTTTTTCTTGGTTGATGGTAAATTAATGCCATTTTCCTACAACGCAAAATACCACAATATTATTATCTCCGACCACAGCCCGATATCATTTTCATTACAGCTTGGTGAGAATGCACCTGCCCAGAGAAATTGGAGATTCAATCCTCAACTCATCACTGATAAAAGGTTCTGTGAATATCTGGAATCAAACATTAATGTAGTGATTTAAAAATGGTTCAGAGATGACAGTTAATGTCAATTCGGTTCAACAAGTATCCAGAATAAGACGGGACGGGAGGCTGAGATATCAATACAAAATACAATTTATTTAATAGATGCAAATGATTTAAAACAGACTGCTCAAACAGTAAAGTGACATGTGCAAAGGTTGGAAAGGCTGGCCTGGACTTGATATAAATGACAGCTTAAAATAGAGAGAAATTAGAGGCTCCAGACCCAATTGTACAATGCTAAAATATCATGCATTAAAAACCAAACACAACACACTTTAAGAAAATCACTGCAAACGATATACAACAACAAAATGACAAAAGAGGGCCTCTACTTTATGGAGCCAATAATTCACCACCATTCAAGTCACTACCACTGAATTGCACAGTCCCAGTCAACCATATATATTGCACCTTGCAATAGAACAAAACAAAACACAAAGAAACAAATAATCAAACCAAATAATCTAAATGAAATCTAAAGTGGGAAAAAACAGTGACCGTAACTATTTAGCTGGAGGCAGCCCTATAAAACAAACATGTTATAGTTAGGTCACACAATTTAAACACATTTATAATATTTAAAAACATTTACAAACATAAAAACACATCCTTATCTCATACCTTTAATTCATTAAAATAAAGCAGGGACAGCGTGCATCCACGGTGACGCCGACACAGTCGCACACAGACACAGCTTCACGCTGGGCTCTAAGGACAAACTTCAGTTACAATTTGCGGACACTTTCTCTGTGATCGCCGTTAACATTATATAACTTCCAGCAACTTACTGCGACAAACAATTGCGACCACACGTGCTGCGCTCACGCTAAACTTCCGCACACACCCACAGGACCGGCAGTGGGGAGAGAGAGAGAGAGGACGAGGGAGAGTGCTAAGGTGTCCCTAAATAAACTCCTCCGCCTCCCTGCAGCCTATAGGAGTTGCCGTCCTGTCAGGTTAATTAACACATCCAGAGCGGGGAAAATGACAATGCTAAAAGTATAAAACTTTATTAAGAACTGACCCGCTACAATAAGTTATTTTTTTAAACTAACGACAATGAAAGCACATCTCCTACACTGTTATGGGAAACCTTTAAGGCCTACTTGAGAGGGCACATTATTTCTTTTCAATCCTCTCTCAAGAAGCGTAACAAGGAAAAACAACTTAAACTTGAAGAGGAAATCCGCCAACTCGATATGGAGAACGCTCTGCGCCCCTCATTAGATAAACATACTAAAATATCAACTCTTAAATTTAAACTTAACAAGATTTTATCGGATAGGATTTGCAGAGCCTTTATTTTTACTAAACAGCGATATTTTGAATTCGGTGATAAGCCACACAAACTACTGGCGAGACAACTACGGAAACTTGAGAACGACAGGACTATCCACAAAATTAAGTCTGGTTCAGGAAATGTCCTTACATCTCCCAAGGATATTAATGACAGATTTAGACAATTTTATCAAACTCTATACACTTCTGAGGTTAATCCTGTAGGAGAAACAATGCAGACATTTCTAGATAAATGTGATCTCCCGTCACTGAGTCAAGCGGACCGCGATACCTTGGGGGCAGACATCACATGTAAAGAGCTACTAGCAACCATTGGTTCAATGAAAAACGGTAAAAGTCCCGGCCCTGATGGACTCAGCAATGAGATTTACAAGAGGTTTGGGGGATTATTGGCTCCTTACCTGCGTAAAATGTACATCCAATCATACGAGGATGGCATATTGCCCCAGACGCTGACCGAAGCCACTATTACCCTCCTTCCCAAAAAAGGGAAAGATTTGGAAGAAGTGGGTTCTTACAGGCCAATCTCGTTATTAAATTCGGATCAAAAAAATTCTAGCCAAGACATTGGCCAGAAGACTTAATGTATTTATGTGCAAGCTGATTTACCCAGACCAAACTGGGTTTATCCCGCAAAGAAATTCCTTTCATAACTTTAGACGTCTTTTAAATATCATGCACTCTCCAAGACTTTCCCAAAAGGACCTTATTATCCTCAGTTTAGATGCCGAAAAAGCATTTGATCGGGTCGAATGGGCTTACTTATTCTCGGTCTTGCAGAAGTTTAATTGTGGTGATAAATTTGTGTCCTGGACTAAGCTCTTATACAATAGCCCCCTAGCCAGAATACTCACTAATAGAACTCTTTCTGACCCTTTTCGGTTGGGTAGGGGCACGAGGCAGGGCTGCCCACTTAGCCCTCTACTGTTCGCATTAGCCATAGAACCGCTGGCCGAGACCATTCGTTCGCATCCAGATGTACATGGTTACAATACAGAATATACCAAGAATAAAATATCATTGTATGCGGATGATATTTTGTTATTTGCCATGCAGCCTAGGATTACAATTCCTTCAATTTTGAAAACTTTTCAACTGTTTGGTAGTTTCTCGGGGTACAAGATTAACTGGGGCAAAAGCGAGCTACTACCAGTACAAATTACAGATCAAGATTGGCTCAAACAGTTTCCTCTCAGAATAGCATCGGACAGTTTAACCTATTTGGGAGTAGTAATTACCAAGAAGTATAATGATCTTTACAAGGCCAATTTCCCCATCCTGTTAAATAAGTTAAAAAACAATATACAATTTTGGAAAACACTCCCCATTTCTCTGCTGGGCAGAGTGAATGCTATTAAGATGATTTTTCTCCCTCAGCTACTTTATCTTTTTCAAAATCTACCTATTTACCTTGCCAAATCTTTTTTCATTAAAAAAAAGGACTCAATCATTGGACTCATTGGACTCATTGGACTCAATCATTCTCCCCATTGTATGGAATTACAAGTCTCATAGAATAAAGAAGGACCATCTTTGTAAACACAAAACTAATGGGGGGCTGGCACTACCTAATTTTATTTTATATTACTGGGCCACTGGGATACGCTCTATGGTATATTGGTTAGATGCCAACCCAATACCCTATGATAGGCTAGAGATGGAACGGGAAGACTGTTTACCTTATTCTATTAGAGCGGTTGTACTATCTCCCGTTCCAGTCAACAGATCTTGTTTTAAACATAACCCTGTAATTTATGCTTTAATTAAGATTTGGAAACAACGGAGGAATCATTTCAAACTTAAGGCAGTTTCATTCCTGCTGCCTATAACTGCAAACCCCTCTTTCACTCCCTCAGCTCTGGATGAGGCCTTTTCCACCTGGAAACGATTGGGGATTTGTATTGTTGGTAACCTATACATAGAGGGGACTTTTGCCTCCTTCCAGCAACTCCAAGAAAGGTTTAATTTACTGAGGAATCAGTTTTTCAGATATCTTCAGATTAGGAATTATGTTAGAACACACCTCCCTAATTTTGAGGAGGTAAACCCCGACAAGATAGAGAGTTTATTTAATCTGCTGCCCAATCCATGCTACATAGTCTCGCAACTATATGAGATACTACAAAACTTGTGCCTTCCTAAGATGGACAGGATAAAAGAGGAGTGGGAAAGAGAGTTCGGAGCCCTGATACCTCCCAGTTAGCCTGGATGCCAGACGAATTTAGCCCCGCCCACAACATTTTAGGTCGGGCAGTTCGGTCTGGAGTCGCTCCGTTGAGGAAAAATTATGGCCCGACCGGGCCAATCAGATTGTCAGGGCGGGCTTTATACGATGATTGACAGATGATCAACGGTAACGTAATCAACCACGTCATCAAAGTGCCCTCGGGTTGAATTCGTTTTCAACAAACATGCCTGCCGCTGGAGAGCTGAGATGTGTAGATGCTGCCATTGAGTCTGTTTTAGAAGACATCGACAGCGCATTCATTTTGAAAGAGGAACACAGAACGTGGAGGCGACGCCAAAGCACCGCGCTAATCCCTATCGCCCCGGCGCTTGGCTGTTCACAACGGACACTGAAGCGACGCTAAACCGACGGGCAGCGCTAATAATATCACCCGTTGATCCAGTAGATCGCTGCACGGCTTTGTGCCAGTCACACCGGAGGCTGAAGCACCGCGCTGCGCCAAGGCTGCCTCGCGGTGCTTCAGCCTCCGGTGTGACCGGCACAAAGTTTTAACATGGGAGTGGATGGGAGCCAGCTGTTATTTAAGGCTTGGCGCTGAGCTGAAGTGTCCGGTGTGAACCCGGCGTTAGTAAATAACTCACAATGCGTTGCTTAGCATACGTCACATACTACGTTGCTCTGATTGGTTGTAGGTCTATCCAATTGAGCGAAGAAGAATTTTACTTCCTGGTCAGTTGAAACACGCCCCATAATCACAGCCCAATGGAGCGGTCTCAGACTCACATTCTGACTAGAATTGTGAGTCTGACAACGTCAGGCTACCTCCCAGTGTGTGGGAGGAGAGTTTGGAGCACATCCATGAATGTTCTATAAACGCCCGACACTGTTTGATTCAATTTAAAATAGTGCACAGACTACACTACTCCAAAACGAAGCTGCATAAAATATTTCCTGAAGTCTCTCCTTTGTGTGAGAAATGTGACTCCATGGAGGGTACTCTATCTCATAGTTTCGCTCTCTGCCCTAAACTTCAGAACTATTGGCATGAAATATTTGATTTCTTTTCGTTGATTTTGGGGATCCAACTAGATCCAGATCTTATCTTAATAATTCTGGGAACATCTGAGGGGCTAAAGAAGCTAAACAGTGCACAAAAGCACCTTCTGACATATGGCCTTATAACAGCAAAAAAACTGATCCTACTTAACTGGAAGAAGAGAGAGGTCCCTTCATTTAAACATTGGTTGACTGATTAGACAGACAACTTGCATTTGGAGAGAATTCGATTTATTCTGAAATAGCGGAAAGAGCGGCCGTTTCCAAGCGGAAACGGCCGCTCGAGCTGAAGCCAGTTTGCTTTCGTTTAGACCTGCCCACAAGCTCCTCCATTGGCTCTGCATTCCTTGTGTGATTGGCCGTCCCCGCTGTCACTCCATCAGGTTATAAACAGCACCAGGACGCACACCGGTCTGCCAGTTGGGGAGGAGGCCGTGTTAATCTTCCGCTGTAAGTTGGGCGTTTGTTTTGCCTGGGCCACGTCAGCTGGAAGGATTGTAATATCAGAGGTTTCATTTACATTAACGTTTGAATCGGTGTGTGTGTTTGGTAATTAGGCGCAGCCAGGATGTCTAAAAAAAGAAAAGTGGACATAAGAGACTTCTTTCAAAGTCAAAGTGTAAGTTACTCAAATAAATGCGTTACACCATCCTGCGACACCTTCACTGGCTCCCAATAAAGCAGCACGTCCACTTCAAGATCCTCCTCATCAATTACAAAGCTCTCAGTAATCTTGTAAAGTGTATTTGAGTTTTATTGAAAGTGCTGATAAATAAAATGTATTGTTGTTAAAAAAAGGCGCGAAAATTTCTGGAGGAAAGCAGAGGTACCAGTTTCTATCAATCGCTCTAAAAACCCCATTTCCTAACTTTAGCCACATAAAATATATATGCAGACGTTCAGGAAGAGCTCAGGATGCTCACAGTGAAGCCGGTTCAATGATAGGAACTAACTACAGTTTGGCCAAAAATGCTTCGGTTTCAGTGGTTTGTCTCTCAGCGGTGTCAAATGTCACAGGAGCCGCTGCGGGTGACTGCTCTGCTCTGATTGGTGGGCTCCACCAGGCCCTGACAAAATTTCTTTAGAAATGTTCTAGTTGTTGTTATTATTATTATTATCATTATTATTATAACAGTAGAGCCTCAACAATGCAACGGATTTTAAAAAGCTTATATTTAATGCCAAAGAGATACACTTATTTTCATGTATTATTTTTTATGTTGAAAGGCAGCAACATGTTATGTTGTAAAACACTAACAATGAAAGATTTAGGGAAAAATACAATAAAACCTTGGATTACAAATGTGATTTGACGTCAGAGGTCTTTTTGATCAGGTGGAGGTCCTTGTGAGGCTGTTGTTGGTTGTTCCAACATCGTCTGCTGAAGCCGAGAGGAGTTTCAGTGCACTGAGGAGGTTGAAGACCTGGCTTCGCAACTGCATGAAGCAGAAACGCCTGAACAATGTGGCAGTTTGTCACATACACCAAGAAAGGATTGATGCCTTGGACAGGAAGAAACTCTGCCAGGAATTCATCATTGCCAATGACCGAAGACAACATGTGTTTGGAAGCTTCATGTAGCTGAGAAGCCGCAAATATACTAACTGAGGCTGGTGGATCTGTTAACCTCGCCACTGTGTGAAAGAAACAAAGAGATAACAAATACAGTGTTATCAGACAAACCGTGTAATTATAAATATACACCCTTTCACACCTTAATTGCCACAATCATCCTGTAAGGCTTAACAAGACGAGAAACTACTATAACTGCCTAAAATGACAGTGGTTCTGTGTTACATTAATTTTAAATAAATTTGATCACTTGACTACTTAAACTGAATTATGGACATTTTATTCAATTTCTCCCCACCTGTGATATTCCTGCCAGTTTGACCTGCCCACCACTGGGTAGTGCTATGTAAATGAGGTCTGTTTACCATATATTCCAAAAATAAGTGTAAAATTGGTGCTACTGAGATGGAGTGAAGTTGACTAACAAGGTGAAACACAGAATTGGGTGATAATGTTTTGCTACATGCTTTACAACCAGACAAACCAAAAAAGGGAACAGTAAACTTAAAAGTAGCAACAGAAAACTAGAAGAACTACTAGAAAACACAGTGAACTGAAGAGTTTTATAAAAATGATTTGTGTCCCCCCCACCTCTGAAATCAAAGAGGTGATTCCACCTCACGTTCATCATATGAAAGAACTGATTCGTTAAGTTCACCGTTCGCGAAAAATATGCGCAACATGCACTGTACAGGGAGCCACTGCAGAGGGGCTGAAGAGCCGCATGCGGCTCCGGAGCCCCAGGTTGCCGACCGCTGGGTTAGGGTTATCACTATGCTTAAACATATGATTGCTTAATTGTAGACACACCAATCCGGTTTAAGCAATATACAAATACAGCAGCCGGGTTCACCTGGCTTCAACCAAAATGGAGCTTGTCCTAAAAAAAAAAGATGAGTGAGGGTGAGAGGGGGAATCCACGGAGGAGGAGAAGGCTGCGGCTGCGGCATGAGTATGTGGAGGTATGTATTGTTCACTTTATCACTGAGATGTTGCATACTGCACACGTAACCTTTAAAATGTAAATGTACTGTATTCCAGACCTATGCTGAACTACACAATCTTGTCTTTCACTGTATTTCTGAGAGTTTTACAGATGGATGCTGAGGAAATCCCTCATGATTTCATATAAATAGATGAGGCAGGGTTCAACCTGACAAAAGCAAGAAGGAGAGGCAGAAATATCATTGGCCACGGGGCTATCATCAATGTCCCAGGGCAACGTGGGGGTAACATCACCCTTTGTGCTGCCACTACACAGAATGGGGTCCTCCTCCGTCACGCCAATATGGGGCCTTACAACACAACTCACCTTATCACATTTTTGGGGCGATTGCACAACATCGGCACAGCAGTAAACCACATGCACCAGGTGCAACACACTGTCATCTGGAACAATGAGTCATTCCAGCTCTCTGCTCTGGTCCAGGACTGGTTTCTACACCATCCACAGTTTACAGTACCATACCTTCCACCATACTCTCCGTCTCTAAGCCCAATCAAAGAGTTTTTCTCTGCATGGCGGTGGAGGGTTTACGATCTCCGGCCCCAGGCTCAGGTACCCCTCATGGAAACCTGTACTGGATACAGAATTTTCTGCTTGTCTGATATTTGTCGAGCTTGCAGTGTTATGCACACTCCTGTAGTAGCATGACAACTGGAACATGTTTGTTGTGATTCTCCATGTTGACATGTTGACTGATTGGGGATGTGGAGAGAAATAAATTATATTTTCATGAGTCTGCACTATTGGTCTTGTGTAGTGTTGGGTGAATTTATTGTATATTTGCACTTTCTCCGAGTACTTCACTTACAGTACTCTCATCACTGAGAAGTATAATTGCTGAAAGTGTATTAGGTTAGCAACAGCAGTGTGTAACTGGCTCAAACAGAATTAAGTCATATGAAGCATGTGTGAATCGTACTTAAGCAATCGAAAAAAACTGCAATGAAATACATGAAATAGAAGAGATCATATTTGGACCTCTGCTGTGACTCCTAATTATCTCATTAAGTGATTAAATTGTTGTTCAATTATTGTTCAGGAAAGCTCTGCTCTTTGTTTTCTATGTTCTTTTTTTATGCATATTTATTGCACTATAACAGTGCCACAGGGGTGGGATGTAACAAAGTATATTTACTTACTTACTGTACTAAAGAACATTTTCCATGTGTCCTTAGTTTAAGTGGATTAATTTGTTTCTATTTTCACTTTTCCTCCACTACATATATTAGCTAATATCTGCACTTTCTAAGAATGTGGGCCTTTTTTGCCAAACAGGTGGTGCTCTTGGTAAGTTGTAATCTGGATAGGAACCTATAGTGGCCCAAGTGGTAAAAAGTGAACATGGCCCATAAAGAACAAAACTAATTTGACCCTCAGCCCATATGAGTCACTCCTCTGTGAAGAGTCTTGGTGTTCATTTGGACAGTGATTTTAACTTTGACAATCTATTGTAAGTAGCTTCTTTCAGTTGAGACTTATAGCTAAGGTAAAGGTCTATCTCCGACCTTAAGATCTAGAGAGGGTAATCCATGCCTTCCTAACTTCTCGACTTGATTCCTGTAGCCTGCAGCTCGTCCAAAATGCTGCTTCTCGCCTCCTTACAGGAAAGGAAAAGAGGAACCATATAACACCAGTGTTTAGCTCCCTCCACTGGCTTCCTGTTGGTCACAGGATTGATTTTGAAACTTTATTGTTAACTTTCAAACCTCTTAATGGACTGGCACCGTCTTACTGAACTCCTTCATGTCCACTCTTCACTTAGAGAGCTGAGGTCAGCCACTCAGCTGCTCCTGGACTTACCTAAACCGAGGCTCATAACCAGAGGTGATCGAGCCTTTGCAGTAGCCGCCCCAAACTAGTGGAACAGCGCACCACTCCATATTAGATCTGCCCCGTCTCTGGCACTCTTCAAATCATTGTGAAAAACAAGTCTCTTCTCTTTGGCCTTCTTTTCAAGTTGAGAACATTTTTATCCAAGCAGTTTTTATGTTATTTGTTTAGTCTTATTTTATCTTTACTATTGGCATGTTTCTGTTTTCTTGATTCCAAGTTTTATAAATGTGCTATATGAATAAAATTGAACTTGACATTAAAATATTAATTTAAGATCATACACTAAAAACAGTATGAAAGGACGTTTTGACGTTTCTACTGTACTTTATCTTCTATATATTCCACTACAGATGTTACTGTTCCCTAGTTCTAAACCACACAGACAAACACCCACACACAAACACACACATACATTCACATATATACACACACACACACACACACACACACACACACGCACACACACACACACACACACACACACACACACACACAGACGCACACACACACTTGTTCATGCCAGTTGGAATCAGCTCCAATGAGACAGAAGCAGCTGTTTACACATCCCAAAATATTTTGTTTTACAGAAACTCTTTAAACTCTTTAGTTCTTATTTAGTATTTGACATTGAAACAATTTCCTGCTATGCCCACCTCCACTCTGAAGTCATCAGGAGCAAAGGCAGCTGCTCCTCTTGTTTTCGGGCTCGTCAGATAAATATAATTTCAGCTTTGTCATGTTTTGTGCAGTTTGCTTCCAACACAGACTCAGTGATTTTCCAAAAAGGTATAAGTCAAATAAAAGTAGCCTTTTAGTTTCATGCTTCATTTTTAAAGTCATCCAGTCCATTCTTTCCTCTGTCTGCATTCACTCTCACTACCATCCTTTAATTTGAACCATCATCATCATCGTCGTCGCCGTCGTTGTCATCATCATCATTTTATTTGTACTCATATTTAAAATGGATTTTAACAATAAAATTGGAATTTTTAAAATCAACAAACAACAAATTCCTGACAACAGGTATGAAAAGTAAGTGAGTGAAATGAGAACAAACAGAGAAGTTTGCATTTGTATCTTTATTGCTGAGGACTATTTCATGTCAACATGCATCGGGTGATCTGTGACCAGGTTAAATCAGACTTAACAATCACTGAGGATAGATTATGTGAGATGCACAAACAGAGGGATAAGTCTCACTACCATATCCATCATTCCATTTCTTATCCGTGCCATAGTTGTCATAAACACAGTGTTCTATCCCTATGCCGTTGTTTGGCTCTCCTGAGGACCAAAAGGTAAAGTTCACTGCAGAACCATCAGACCACATCCAGCTGCCTTCTTTGTGGAGGTCGCTGAGTCCATTCCAGGTGACTCCTTCAGCATGATCAAAGTTCTTGATCAGAGTTTTAATGAAATTCTGTTCATCCAGACTGTGGATAGACACCAGGTTGGCTCCCTGTGACACACAATAGAGCTCTGCATCAGCCCAGGTCATATGTGTGGACACGTACTTGTAGCAGCGGTTGTTGAAGCTGTACCAGAACATGGGACAGTTTCCACGCTGCAGCTGGACCTCAGGTCCATCTGAAGGAGACACAGCACCCAGGGTCAGGGTGAACAGAAGGAGGAGCAGGATCATGTTGGTGTCTCTCTCTCTCTCTGTCACAGGAGCAGGACGAGGGGTTGGAGATGATCTGCACTGTTGGATGAGAATGAGAGTTTAAAGGAGACAGGTGGGCAGGCTGCGTTCTATTATACTCTTCAGAGAGGCTGTCTGCACTGTTGGTGTGATGTTATTGGTCAAATGCACTTGGCAAACACTTTGTTTTATACACAGCTGCCCGATAAAACTGTTTTCTCATAGCACGAGTCAGAAAAACCAGCAGCTCACCTGGATGTCACATAAGTTTTCACATGATTTTTCAGTTCAACCTTTTGACCTCGTAAAACGCAGCTTTAGAAAAGACGACACGAGGGCAGATATGTCACTTTGTGGTTGACGTCTCCTCATTCACACCAGGTAAACAACTGGCAAACACAATTTGATACATCGACAGTGTTACGATTACAAAGTCTTAAATGTGTCCTCTCTTGTATTGTGGACTTTGTATTTTTCCAACATGCAAACAGCATTGCTTTAAATAAACAGGACTTCACACAGACATGACAACAGCTAATAAATGATTGAGCACAGCAGAATGATTCGTTACTCTGCTCCCCTCTAGTGGAGACTGTCACAACCTACAGATAGTTAATAAATAACGCAAAACTACTTTTAATGAAATATATAAAAAAGAACAGATCATATTTGGATCTCTGCTGTGACTCCTAATGATCTCATTAAATGGTTTAATTGTTGTTAGTGCTATTAATACATAGCATCTCCCTTAAATAAATAGTGTCCTTACTTTAAGTTGATTTATTTTTGTTTACTTTTCACTTTTACTCCACTACATATATCAGCTAATATCTGCTCTTTCTACGAATGTGGGCCTTTTTTACCAAACTGTTGGTGCTCTGGGTAAGTTGTTATCTGGATAGGAACCTATACTGGCCTAAGTGGTAAATAGTGAACATGGCCGGAAAAATGCAAAACTAATTTGGCCCTCAGCCCATATGAGTCACTCCTCTGTGAAGAGGCTTGGTGTTCATTTGGATAGTGATTTTAAATTTGACAATCTGTTGTAAGTAGCTTCTTTCAGTTGAGACTTATAGCTAAGGTAAAGGTCTATCTCTCATCCAAAGATCTAGAGAGGGTGATCCATGCCTTCATAACTTCTCGACTTGATTCCTGTAGCCTGTAGCTCGTTCAAAATGCTGCTGCTCGCCTCCTTACAGGAAAGAAAAAGAGGGACCATATAACACCAGTGTTTAGCTCCCTCCACTTGCTTCCTGTTGGTCACAGAATTGATTTTAAAATGTTTTTGTTAACTTTCAAACCTCTTAATGGAGTGGTATCGCCTTACTGAACTCCTTCATGTCCACTCTCTACTTAGAGAGCTGAGGTCAGCCACTCAGCTGCTCCTGGACTTACCTAAACCGAGGCTCATAACCAGAGGCGATCGAGCCTTTGCAGTAGCTGCCCCAAACTAGTGGAGCAGCGCACCACTCCATATTAGATCTGCCCCGTCTCCAGCACACTTCAAATCATTGTGAAAAACAAGTCTCTTCTCTGTGGGCTACTTCTCCAATTGGGAACTTTTTTATCCCAGCAGGTTTAATTTAATTTTAGTTTGTTTAATCTTATTTTATCTTTACTATTGGCATTTTGCTTTTGTCTTTTTTCGAAGTTTTAATAAATTTACTATATAAATAAAATCGAACTTGACATTAACAGTTTAATTTAAGATCATACACGAAAAAACTGCAAGAAAGAACAGTTTTGATACATTTCTACGTTACTTTATCTTCTATATATTCCACTACAGATTTTACTGTTCCCTAGTTGTAAACCACACACTCAAACACACACACACTTTGTTCCGTCTTACAGACTCTCTTTAATCTCTTTAGTCTTTATTTAGTATTCGACATGGAAAAAGTCTCCTCCTTATTCCCAACTCCTCTCAGAAATCATCAGGAGCAAAGGCAGCTGCTCCTCTTGTTTTCGGGCTCGTCAGATAAACATAATTTCGCCTTCTTCATGTTATGAGCAGTTTGCTTCCACCACCGACTCACTGATTTTCCAAAAAGGTTTAGGTCAAATAAAAGCAACCGATTAGTTTCATGTTTACTTTTTCAAGTCATCCAGTCCATTCTTTCCTCTGTCTGCATTCACTCTCACTACCATCCTTTTCATTTGAACCATCATCATCATCATCATCATCATCATTTCATTGGTACTCATATTTATAATTGATTTTAACAATAATATTGGAATTTTTCAAATAAACAAACAACAAATACCTGACAACAGGTATGAAAAGTAAGTGGGTGAAATGAGTACAAACAGAGAAGTTTGAATTTGTATCTTTATTGCTGAGGACTATTTCACGTTGTTGTGCAATAGTAGGAGTAGAATTGACGTTGGCTAATTATTAATAATCATGAAATATGATTATTAAAATAACAATTATTTCTTAAAAATAATCAAAAATGATAAAGCTATTAATTAAGAAATGTAACACATTTAATTAGAAATGATACGGTTATCCATTAATAATAGTTAAAATAATTAATGAAAACAATAAAATTATCAATTAAGAATAATACAAATCTGTAATCATTGCTTATTGTCGCGGGGCACCACCCTGGTTACAGGGACCAACGATACAATCTATAAATATCAGTCTCATAATGATAAATGTCAAATCAATAATCTCAATATTTAATATTAATAATTATTTAATTAACAGTGAAGGCTACTAAGTTCGAGCACAGGCAATCATAATCCAGCTGCAATCACATACATATGCACAAATAATCACAGACTACAGATACTTTAATTACAAAAGCATTTATTAAAAAGGGGAAATAAAGTTAATGTTATTCAATGATTCATCATTTTAACAAACTCCCATATTTCAAAGATAACAACAGCAGCAGCACTTATCACAATTCAGAAAATACATGTAAAACCGGCGGTCTACCTATGTATGTCTGTCTATGTGTATGTGTGTGTGTGTCTGTGTCAAAGTGTCTCTCTGTGTGTGTGTGTATGTCTATGTGTATGCATGTGAAATAAAGTTAGTGTTATTTAATGATTCATCATTTTAACAAACTCCCATATTTCAAAGATAACAACAGCAGCCGCTTATCACAATTTAGAAAAACACATGTATTCATCTATGTGTATCTGTGTGTGTATCTGTCTGTGTCTATCAATGTGTGTCTGTGTGGGTGTGTCTGTGTGTGTGTGTGTGTGAGAGAGCGAGAGAGAGAGAGAAAAAGAAGGGGGGGCGTGGCGATGACGCAGTCACTTGGTGACGTCACATCTAAGATGGCGGCCGATCATGATTCGTGGAATCAAGGCCTAAAAACTCTCAAAATGGCGGATTGACTACAAAACAAGATGGCGGAGCCGTTATGAATTTAGAGCCAGAATGGGAGAAGAGGGAGAGAGGAGGTGTGGCAATAATAGATTCAAAATGGTGGTTAACTTGCGTTATCCAAATTGGAGTCTATGTTAATGACACCATGTGGCCGGAGCTCACACTGGTGGTCGTCACATGAATTACACAAAGGGATTTTCAGACAAAGAGAATTCTTTGTCTCTGCTTTGGCGTTCGGCCGCATGGCTTCCAGATGTGTCCGGCCTCTCTGAATATAGATTTAACTATGTTACATGAACTGTATTCTAAATACAGATCGGATGTGTATATAGGTCGGTTTAGAAGGAGAGAGAGAGAGAGAGAATACAAGGAGGGAGCAAAGCTCTTAAAAGCACCGTCAGAGACAAATTACATTTACTTTACCACTCAGCACCCAAGTGGCGTTGTGTGCTGAGGTTTGACCGGTAAAGTCTCTTTAAAGTTGTTCAAACGGTCACAATGAGCTGGAGACGCTGCTCACGGCGCTTAAAAACTGTGGCACAAGGCCGTAACCGGAAACCGGAAGTGGCGAGTCGCCGCTAAACATTAGAGACTCGGCGGTCTCATACAAAACAAATACGTTCAATTATTAAAACAATACGCTACGTATTATATTAACATCTGCCCAGACAATAAAGCCTCTTACTGTACCACCCTCGCGGTGTGCGTGCGCGTCGGGCCAGTGAATCACGTGGTCTCTCAAGCGGTCTTCGGCCGCTGGACCGGACAAACAGCGGATTTGCTCGTGCTGCTTCGATGGGATGAACGTCGTCCTTCTTCTTCAGGGATGTGGAGCTCGTGCTCCTCAGCGGAATGAATCTCGCGCTTCTGCAGGGGACGGCTGTGGAAGCCGTTTGTAGATCGTTGGGAAAAAGAAACTAAAGTCCGTGGGGAAAATGGAACTGAGTCTGAGATTGTTCCGTGTGCAATTTCCTGTTTGGTCTTTTCAAGTTAAAAGAGCAAAAGTCCTTTTGAAAATAAAAACGTCGACTGAGATAAAAGACAATGAAAGAAATGAAAGAAAATAACTCTGGTTGCCCCCTTTTACATCTAAATCAGCTGGGAGGCCCCGAAGGGGGCCTGGTGTTGTCTTCAGAGCAGGGTAAAAATGGCAGCGATGTTTGGGGTCTCAGTGGTTTTGTTCTACCTGAGAGGTCCTCCTCCTTGAGGAGTTGGTCATAGGATGATGCTGGCTTTAAGCCAATTGAGTGTCAGAAATGGATCTGAGTGGGCGGGGCTTGGAACTGAGCGGGGGTTTCTGGGAAAACCCCAGGACATTTCTCCACCACCAGGGGGAGATTCTTGAGCCTGCAGGAGGATGTTTTCCCGCCCAAAGTTTAACAACCCTTTGTTCCTCTCGGCTCCAGTGTCTGCTGGCACCCCGCTGGGCTCTGGCCCAACAACGTCAACAAGCATCAGGTGATCAGTGACCAGGTTAAATCAGACTTAACAATCACTGAGGACACATTATGCGAGATGCACAAACAGAAGGAATAAGGACACTACACGGTGCATCATTCCATTTCTTATCTGCGTGATAACTCTTTTCAACACAGTCTTCAGGTCCTGCATGGTTGTTTGGCTCTCCTGGGGTCCAAAGGAAAAATCTAGCCGGACAACCATCAGACCACATCCAGCTGCCTTCTTCTTGGAGGTCGCTGAGTCCGATCCAGATTCTTCCATTAGCATGGTCAAACTTCTCGATCAGTGTTTGGACGAAATTATATTCATCCAGACTGTGGATAGACACCAGGTTGGCTCCCTGTGACAAACAGTTGAGTTCTGCCTTAGCATAGGTCATCCGAGTGGCCACATACTTGTAGTAGCGGTTGTTGAATTTTAACCAGGCCATCTCACAGTTTCCTTGCTGCAGCTTGACCTCAGGTCCATCTGAAGGAGACACAGCACCCAGGGTCAGGGTGAACAGAAGGAGGAGCAGGATCATGTTGGCGTCTCTCTCTCTCTGTCACAGGAGCAGGACGAGGGGTTGGAGATGATCTGCACTGTTGGATGAGAATGAGAGTTTGAAGGAGACAGGTGGGCAGGCTGCGTTCTTTTATACTCTTCAGAGAGGCTCTCTGCACTGTTGGTGTGATGTTATTGGTCAAATGCACTTGGCAAACACTTTGTTTTATACACAGCTGCACAGGACAAAGTGTTTCTTCTGAACACGAGACAGAAAAACCAACAGCTCACCTGGAAGTCACATAAGTTTTCACATGATTTTACAGTTAATCCTTTTGATCTCGTAAAACGCAGCTTTAGAAAAGACGACACGAGGGCAGATATGTCACTTTGTGGTTGACGTCTTCTCATTCACACCAGGTAAACAACTGCCTAACACAAGTTGACACATCGACAATGTTACGACTACAAAGTCTTTAATGTGTCCTCTCTTGTGTTTTTTTCCAACATGCAAACAGCATTGCTTTAATTAAACAGGACTTCAAACAGACATGACAACAGCTAATAAAGGATTGAGTACAGCAGACTGACTTGCTCATCTGCTGCCTTGTAGTGGAGACTGTCACAACCTAAAGATAGTTTATAAATAAGGGAAAACATACTTTTAATAGAATAGGTCATATTTGGATCGCTGCTGTGACTCATCAGGAGACCCTACAAGTGCGGATAATGGTCGAGCTGCCTTGGTCTACCGAGTCGAGCAGGCTGTTCTGGAAACGATCCCTCCGCAGGTTCACCTTCAGAAACTTTGTTAAGAGTTTTACTTCCTCTAGATCAGCCATTACGAAGCTTAAGAATGCTGCGGCCCAATTTGAAAACTGAAAAATGTGTGCGGCCCAACCACATCTTTAATCACAACTATATGATCCACACACACGACTAGAATCATACATATTATTAATTTTATGGCAAAAATTAAATGAATATGAACGCGGGCATATGCAGTGCAAATCCAATAACAACCACATTTAAACATAACAATTTGCAAAGCAACCAATGTAAAACAAACAGGAGTCCAAATAGGGTATTGTTAAAATTCATTCTTACTGTTTGTATAACAGAGCAAGACAAGGAAATCCGGGAGAAGACAAACACACTCGAGGCTTAACCAAATATACTTAAGGCGTATAAGCTAGACCTGCGCTGGTCTCATCAAAATGTCGTAGGAAATGGTATAAAAAGTAATGCACTAGAATTTGTATGAATTCCACATAATCTTGAGTCAGGAGGCTGGGGACACGTGACCTTTGCGCCTCTCTCTCTTCGTTAAAACAAAAAACATGGCGGACATTCATCTAACCCCAACCCTAATATGAAAAATATATATGCACTAGAATTTGTATGAATTCCACATAATCTTGAGTCAGGAGGCTGGGGACACGTGACCTATGCGCTTCTCTCCCTTCGTTAAAACAGAAAACATGGCGGACATTCATCTAACCCCAACCCTAATATGAAAAATATATATGAACTCTGCACCACGCTGATTCAGCTGAGTGACAGCCGCAGGAATAAGCTGTTCCTGAACGTGCTGGTCCGCGAACGGAGGACCCTGTAGCGCCTCCCAGAGGGGAGGAGGGCAAACAGTCTGTGGCTGAGGTGTGAGAATTGGGGTTGTTACAGTTTTTTTTTATTGCTTCGGCACGATTTTCAAAACAGGGCCCGGTGTTTCAAAACAGTAAACACTATCAGCACAACCACACACCCAATCAGCAGAACACCTCAGATCCTTTGCAAAATGAAACACTCTTGTAAAAACTATACACTTATTTATCAAAACCATATTTTATTACCATATGAAACACACACGCTTCATATGACTAAATTCTGTTTTAGCCAGTTACACAGCTAGTAATGTCGAGCTTGCAGTGTTATGCACACTCCTGTAGTAGCATGGAAACTGGGACATGTTTTGTTGTGATTCTCCATGTTGACATGTTGACTGATTTGGGGATATGGAGAGAAATAAATTCAATCTTCATGGGACTGCAGCATTGGTCTTGTGTAGTGTTTGGTGAATTTATTGTATATTTGCACTTTCTTATAGTACTTCACTTAGAACTCTAATCACTGAGAACTGGAATTGCTAAAAGTGTTTAAGGTTAGCAACAGCAGTGTGTAACTGGTCAAAACAGAATTTAGTCATATGAAGCATGTGTGTTTCACTTTGCAAAGGATCTGAGGTGTTATGCTGATTGGGTGTGTGGTTGTGCTGATTGTGTTAAGTGTTTGCAACACCGGGCCCTCTTTTGAAAATCGTGCTCTCTTAACTGTAAATGACTGGGCACAGCA
The DNA here is from genome assembly GCF_947347685.1 of Pleuronectes platessa. Classification (NCBI taxonomy): domain Eukaryota; kingdom Metazoa; phylum Chordata; class Actinopteri; order Pleuronectiformes; family Pleuronectidae; genus Pleuronectes; species Pleuronectes platessa. The sequence continues at coordinate 12,006,098 of NC_070643.1, forward strand.
CACTGACCTGCTCCTCTGTTGCCCTCTGCTGGTCACTGTCACAAGCTACAGATAGTTAATAAGTAAGTCAAAATGACTTTTAATGAAATAGAATAGATCATATTTGGATCTTTACTGTGACTCCTAAGGATTTCATTAAGTTGATTAATTGTTATTAGAGCTTTGAATAAATATCATCTCCCTACAGCTTGGATCTCCCCAAAAATAATGCTGTTAATACATACATAATGATTTAAACAAGATAGTCAACCAACGAGTGTGTAGCAGAAGTCTTTGCCCCAGAATCATCAAACATTGTAAAAATACAATAAGGAAATTAAAGGGAAACAATCATTCTTCACTATTTTTAACAACTGTTAAGCTTTGGGACGTCCAGGAGAGCTCTGCTCTTTGTTACATTTTATGCAAATGTATACTCTCTAAAACAGTGCCACAGTGGTGGGATTTAACACGTACATTTACATACTTACTGTACTAAAGAGCATTTTCCATGTGTCCTTACTTTTAAGTTGATTTATTTTTGTCTACTTTTCACTTTTACTCCACTACATATATTAGCTAATATCTGCACTTTCTACGAATGTGGGCCTTTTTAGCCAAACAGGTGGTGCTCTGGGCAAGTTGTCATCTGGATAGGAACCTATAGTGGCCTTAGTGGTAAATAGTGAACATGGCCGGAAAAATGCAAAACTAACTTTGCCCTCTAGCCCATATGAGTCACTCCTCTGTGAAGAGGCTTGGTGTTCATTTGGACAGTGATTTTAACTTTGATAATCTGTTGTAAGTAGCTTCTTTCAGTTGAGACTTATAGCTAAGGTAAAGGTCTATCTCTCATCTAAAGATCTAGAGAGGGTAATCCATGCCTTCATAACTTCTCGACTTGATTCCTGTAGCCTGCAGCTCGTCCAAAATGCTGCTGCTCGCCTCCTTACAGGAAAGAAAAAGAGGAACCATATAACACCAGTGTTTAGCTCCCTCCACTGGCTTCCTGTTTGTCACAGGATTGATTTTAAAACTTTATTGTTAACTTTCAAACCTCTTAATGGACTGGCACCGTCTTACCGAACTCCTTCATGTCCACTCTTCACTTAGAGAGCTGAGGTCAGCCACTCAGCTGCTCCTGGACTTACCTAAACCGAGGCTCATAACCAGAGGTGATCGAGCCTTTGCAGTAGCCGCCCCAAACTAGTGGAACAGCGCACCACTCCATATTAGATCTGCCCCGTCTCTAGCACACTTCAGATCATTGTGAAATACAGGTCTCTACTCTTTTATCTTTACTATTGGCATGTTGTTGTTTTTCTTGTTCCAAGTTTTTATAAATTTGCCATATAAATAAAATTGAACTTGACATAAACAGTTTAATTAAAAATCAAACACTAAAAAACAGTATGAAAGAACGTTTTGGAAGATTTCTACTCTAATTTATCTTTTATATATTCCACTACACATGTTACTGTTCCATAGTTCGAAACCACACACAAATACACACACACACACAGACACACTCACATACACACACACACACACACACACACACACACACACACACACACACAGACACACTCACATACACTCACACACACTCATACACCTAAACACTTTGTTTATGCCAGCTGGAATCAGCTCAAATGAGACAGAAGTAGCTGTTTACACATCCCAAAATATTCTGTTTTACAGAAACTCTTTAATTTCTTTAGTTCTTATTTAGTATTTGACATTGAAACAGTCTCCTCCTTATTCCCTTCTCCTCTCTGAAGTCATCAGGAGCAAAGGCAGCTGCTCCTCTTGTTTTTCGGGCTCGTCAGATCAATATCATTACAACTTCGTCATGTTATGTGCGGTTTGCATCCACCACCAACTCAGCGATTTTCCAAAAAGGTGAAAGTCAAATAGAAGAAGCCGTTTAGTTTCATGCTTCATTTTTTCAAGTCATCCACTCCATTCCATCCTCTGTCTGCATTCACTCTCACTACCATCCTTTAATTTGACCCATCATCATCATCATCATCATCATCATCATCATAATCATCATCAGCATCATCATCATCATCATCATCATCTTCATCATCATCTAAATCATTTTATTTGTACTCATATTTAAAATGGATTTTAACAATAACATTGGAATTGTTAAAATCAACAAACAACAAATACCTGACAACAGGTATGAAAAGTAAGTGAGTGAAATGAGAACAAACATAGAAGGTTGCATTTGTATCTTTATTGCTGAGGACTATTTCATGTCAACAAGCATCAGGTGATCAGTGACCAGGTTAAATCAGATTTAACAATCACCCAGGACAGAGTATGCGAGATGCACAAACAGAAGGATAATTTCTATTACAAGGTACATCATTCCATTTCTTTTCGGTTCTAAAGTTGGTATGACCACAGTCTTCCCTTCCTTTGTTGTTGTTTGGCTCTCCTGAGGACCAAAAGGTAAACTTCACTGCACAACCATCAGACCACATCCAGCGGCCTTCTTTGTAGAGGTCGTTGAGTCCGTTCCAGGTGATTCCTTCAGCATGGTCAAAGTTCTTGATCATGTTTGTGATGAAATTCTGTTCGTCCAGACTGTGGATAGACACCAGGTTGGCTCCCTCTGACACACAATAGAGCTCTGCATCAGCCCAGCTCTGCCCTGTGGACACGTACTTGTAACAGCGGTTGTTGAAGCTGGACCAGAACATGGGACAGTTTCCACGCTGCAGCCTGACCTCAGGTCCATCTGAAGGAGACACAGCACCCAGGGTCAGGGTGAACAGAAGGAGGAGCAGGATCATGTTGGCGTCTCTCTCTCTCTCTGTCACAGGAGCAGGACGAGGGGTTGGAGATGATCTGCACTGTTGGATGAGAATGAGGGGTTTGAAGGAGACAGGTGGGCAGGCTGCGTTCTTTTATACTCACGAGGGCAGATATGTCACTTTGTGGTTCACACCTCCTCATTCACACCAGGTAAACAACTGCCAAACACAAGTTGACACATCAACAATGTTACGCATTTGAACACAAATTTCTGTACTTTCTACTTCGTATATTCTCAAAACTGGCTCGTTACTTGAGCAGTGGATGTACGCATGGCGCACCTCTCTCTCACTCACTCGCGTGCCTGCTGCCCCAGGAGATGTGCAGGGGGGGGGGGGGGGGGGGGCAGAACGAGACCCTAAAAGCTCGGCCTTGGACAACCGGGTCGAGCAGGCTGTTCTGGTAACGATCCCTCTGCAGGTTCACCTTCAGATACTTCATTAAGAGTTTTACTTCCTCTAGATCAGCCGTTACCAAGCTTAAGAATGCTGCGGCCCAATTTGAAAACTGAAAAATGTGTGCGGCCCACCCACACCTTTAATCACAACTATATGATCCACACACACGACTACAATCATACATATTATTAATTTTATAGCAAAAATAATTGTATATCAACCCAGGGATATGCAGTGCAAATCCAATAACAACCACATTTAAACATAACAATTTGCAAAGCAACTAATGTAAAACGAACAGGAGTGCAAATAGTCTATTGTTAAAATTATATTCTTACTGTTTGTATAACAGAGCAAGACAAGGAAATCCGGGAGAAGACAAACACATTCGAGGCTTAACCAAATATACTTAAGGCGTATAAGACTTCTCTCTCTTCGTTAAAACAAAATACATGGCGGACAATCATCTAACCCCAACCGTAATATGAAAAATATATATGAACTCTGCACCATGCTGATTCAGCTGAGTGAGAGCCGCAGGAATAAGCTGTTCCTGAAAGTGCTGGACCCTGTAGCGCCTCCCAGAGGGGAGGAGGGCAAACAGTCTAAGGCTGAGGTGTGAGAATTTGGGTTGTTACAGTTTTTTTCGATTGCTTAGGCACGATTTTCAAAACAGGGCCCGGTGTTTCAAACACTACACACAATCAGCACAACCACACACCCAATCAGCAGAACACCTCAGATCCTTTGCAAAGGGAAACACACATGCTTCATATGACTAAACTCTGTTTTAGCCAGTTACACACTGCTGTTGCTATGCTAACCTTAAACACTTTTAGCAATTCCAGTTCTCTAGTGATTAGAGTTCTATAAGTGAAAATACACAGAGAAAGTGCAAATATACAATAAATTCACCAAACACTACTCTAGACAAACGCTGCAGTCCCATGAAAATTGAATTTATTTCTCTCCATATCCCCAAATCAGTCAAAATGTCAACATGGAGAATCACAACAAAACATGTCCCAGTTTCCATGCTACTACAGGAGTGTGCATAACACTGTAGGCTCGACAAATATCAGACAAGCACAACATTCTGTGTCCAGTACAATTTCAATGAGGTGTACCTGAGCCTGGGGCCGGAGATCGTAAACCCTCCACCGCCATGCCGAGAAAAACTCTTTGATTGGGTTTAGAAACGGAGAGTATGGTGGAAGGTATGGTACTGTAAACTGTGGATGGTGTTGAAACCAGTTCTGGACCAGAGCAGAGTAGTGGAATGACACATTGTCCCAGATGAAAATGTATTGCATCTGGTACCTTCTCCTCCTCCGTGGATTCCCCCTCTTACCCTCACTCTTCTTCTTTTTTGAGCACAAGCTCCATTTTGGTTGAAAACAGGTGAACTCAGCTGCTGTATTTGTATAGTGTTTACAGTTTTTCACAATTGTTAACACACAAAAAGCGAAAATTCGGCACAATTTGCACAACCTTCACTTCATTTACCAATCACTTGACCCAATTTGGCACTACTTCACACTCCCTTATCTGCATTAGACTCTGACTTTCATTCTTTACACTCTGATGTCAATTACACATCACCTTGTTGTCAGAACACTACACACAATATTCAGTTGTTGCACACAACTTCTCAAGTATAATATCAAAGCATCAACCTACAACACACAAATACTCAAATCTCTAAACATTCAGGTCTGTTGAGCAATTTCACCGCATTTACACAGCCGAACAGGAGACTGAAATTGTAGATATGGTTCATGAGAACAACTCTATCACACTCAGACAAATAAAATCTAGGATCCTTGCTGAACATGCTACATTTAGAAACGTCCAGACCGTCAGCCTCTCTACATTGAACCGTATTCTTCATAGGAATGCCATGTGGATGAAACAAGTGTTCAGGGTCCCATTAGAACGGAACACAGGCATGAAGGAGTTACGGGGAGAGCTTGTGCTTGTATGTACCAACATTCAGCACTGACACATGCATGTATTGTAACTGTAATCCAATATTGTTCCTTTTCTACATTGTCTCACTGTAGCCCACTGTGTTGACCTCTCTGTGTCCATACTGTAACTTGCATTCTCATGCTGTCTGTGTCAGCGGATCCAGGAGATAGATAGATAGATAGATTACTTTATTCATCCCCGAAGGGAAATTAAGTCGTCACAGCAGCCGGTACATTTGAATACAATAAAATACAATACAATAGAATAAAATAAAAAATATTGACGTAGAAAGCCTCACACAGCTCATGTGTTGTACCAGTACATCTTTATTGATGAGGTGGGATTCAACCTGGTGAAGAGGAGGCGATGGGGCAGAAACGTCATTGGCCAGCGGGATATTGTTGAGGCCCCCGGCCAGCGTGGTGGGAACATCACAATGTGTGCTGCAATGAGTCACCATGGGATCTTGCACCGTCATGGCCCACCTAGGGGCCTATAACGCTGCCCGTCTCCTCGTCTTCCTGGATGGCCTGCATGACCTGCTGGTACCACCTGGTCAGATAGATGACCCACAGTGGATCGATCACATTGTCATCTGGGACAATGTGAGCTTCCACCGGGCTGCTCAAGTGCGTGAGTGGTTCCAGGACCACTCACGCACACATTTTTCCGTTCTATACCTTCCACCTTATTCTCCTTTCCGGAATCCTATTGAGGAATTCTTTTCAGCTTGGAGGTGGAAGGTATATGAACGGAACCCACAGGACCAGGTTCCACTGCTCCAGGCCATGGAGGAGGCTTGTGGCGACGTGAATGTCGAGGCCTGTCAGCATTTTGTGTGTGAGGTTTTTAGTTTTCTGTGTGCAGTTTTGAGAAAGCCGTTATTGTTTTGAAAATCGTGTGCTAACAATTGTGAAAAACTGTAATTTTTGTGAAGGGGGGGGGGGGGGGTGAGCAGGCCGATTTACAGTACTGTACTGTTCTCTGTGTGTACCGAAATAAACCTTTTTATGCTGCGTATTTGTGTGCTGATTTATGTTTGACTATGAAAAAAGTAGGCCTACACTGAGACATTTTACAAAAGGAGAAATGGCTTATTCTCCAGAGTCACTGTCATTCATATGGTGTGTTCCATTTTGATGATTGTGTTTTCAATGTTGCAGTTCAGTGTGCTGTAAATGCTTGGTAGTGTGCAAGCAAATGCTTAGTTGTGTATACTCAATGAATGGTAAGTGTGTGTCATTTGAAAATATGTCTGTGTGTACCAAATGAAAACACGAGTTCCATTTTGTGAACAGGTAAGAGATTTGATAGCAAAGAGTCATCTTGCAAAGGGAGTGTCAGGTTTAGCATTTTGTGTGTGAGGTTTTCAGTTTTCTGTGTGCAGTTTTGAGAAAACCGTTATTGTCGTTATTGTTTTGAAAAACGTGTGTTAACAATTGTGAAAAACTGTAAACCTGATTGGTGTGTCTAAAATTAAGCAATCATGTGTTTGAACACCTGATGGCTGTGTTTAACCAATTGGCCCATAGGGGTGGTCATTTGACAGTCAGTGCTTAGGAATTGCAAGGAAGTGACATCTTGATATACTTCTGTGTCTAATGTATACAAGTGTGTTTAGTGTTTTGCAGATCACTGTGTGTAGTGTTTTGCAAAAAGTGTGAAGCTGACATTGTGCTTATAGTGGTGCAGATCTGGGCCATGTTTTGCTCCTTGAGTGTAAGGTTTTGATGATTGTGTAATACTTTTGATTTTAGTGTTTATGCAATTGAAAAAAACTGTAATTAACAAAGGTGTCTCTAAATTGGTCCAAAGTGAAACATATGATTGTGTATAAAGCAAACATACATATTTTCACCATATCTGGCCATTAAATACCACTTAAAACAGATTTGACAGATTTGATCCAGCTTGGACCTCAGACCTCTGAGAAAGTACAGCCGAGAGGTCCTGTGTTTGGAGCAAGATGAAATGTAAACATTGTCGTAGGACAAATGCAAAGACATCATCGTAAAGGTCTTGACCTCGGGAGTAACATTATGTCAGTGGGAAAATTGTGGATGGCTCCTGCTCCTCAGGGATGACCTTTGAACCTAGCTCCTGAGTCAGTTTTGATGGCTTACAGGATGGAAATTAAATATGCAACAGACATGGTATGAACTGTTTTGGAAAGGTCTTGAACTCCACTACCATAGCCCAATGCAAACCTAATGCAAGACTAAACAGGTGTTTTTCTAACACCAAAAACCCATAAAAAAAGAATACAAGATTCCCGGTCGCAATCTCATATAATAGTGAAACACATTAGAACTACAAAAGATGGGAACAACACACACGTACGGGAACACCGTTAAATTTTTGTTCTTTGTATCCTTCTTCTGGGTTGAGATTAGGGTTGTGAAAATATTGTTTATAAAACATATTAGCGATTAATTTTTTGACCATGAATGAAAATATTGAAACTAAAACACACATATCTCTCCATAAATATCATCAAACACATTTTTATCAAGAAACATTGCTAAAATATAGTGTTTTCCACCAAGAATACAGCAATCTCCACAATCTTGCTTGATCAGGGCGCTGCGGAGGTCTGCGCAGGAGCACTTATCGTTTGGAGCATTTCGTAGGATTCTCTACGAAAATTTGGACTTTACTTTTCGTTAGATATCTTACAAACTGTTTCATGAGACCATGTTGCAGCCTTTCTCAAAGTGTTTTACAAGGATAATTGGTTTTATCACATTTAATGAACATACTGATAAATGTCATGTTCTGTTGTGCATGGCTGAAATCTCCAACTGTAATGGAGAACTTTATTTCTATCAACAAAAACAGCAAGTATTTCAATCGGTGTTGCCTTTTATCAATAAATGTGGGGTTAATCAATTGATTTTGTTTCTTTCTAAGTCTCCTCTTTTCTATAGAATGTTTTTGCTGCATTTTATTTCCCTTAATCATTCACTGTCATCCATGCTGCTATAACATTATATTACATTGTACAGTATTTGAGATTATGTTGAATTTCATTAAAAACAATAATGTAAAGACTGATGCTAATCGTATACGGTAAAATACAGCACTATAGTGTTTAAGTATTTGGACAGCACTAAACTGTAAATTAAGGTTACAGTTAGAAAACGACAAATCCCTGGCCACCATGCTGCCAGCAGTTTACTGTGAAAATAAGAAAAATACAGCAATGCACTGTAATTCAGTTGATTGATTTAGTTTTTACGGTAACACACTGTATAGTTGATTACAGTATGATTACTGTAAAATAACAGTAAACTGAAGGCAACCCAGCTGCCAGCAGTTAACTGTTAATTTACATGACAATTGTTACAGGATACCTAAGAACACTAATAGATTAAAGTATAACCTCTAAAAAATTCAGTAAATATCACTAAACATGGACATCAGTAGCAGGAATTATACACAGGGCACACAAAAAAGAGTTTCTCTTTTGTGAACAGCCTGCACAGTGCTACAACAGAATTTGCTGCCAAATTTCGGACCGAATAATAAAGACTGAACTGAAGCGAGCTCCTGCATGAGCCCCTGGATAATTCTATAGGGAATAAATGGATGGGAGATTACTTGCATCGATTAAGTCCCTGCCCTTTCTACACACATTACTACTACCCATTGGATGGTATAGTGAGGTCCTCGGATAGGCCCTGCCAAAGTCGGTCACGGCCCTGGCGGTGCGCCGAGAAGAAGATCAAACTGGACTATAGGTCATCCGATTGGCCACACTTGTAGTAGCGGTGGGCTTGACCTCAGGTCCATCTGAAGGAGACACAGCACCCAGGGTCAGGGTGAACAGAAGGAGGAGCAGGATCATGTTGGCGTCTCTCTCTCTGTCACAGGAGCAGGACGAGGGGTTGGAGATGATCTGCACTGTTGGATGAGAATGAGAGTTTGAAGGAGACAGGTGGGCAGGCTGTGTTCTTTTATACTCTTCAGAGAGGGTGTCTGCACTGTTGTTGTGATGTTATTGGTCAAAGGCACTTGGCAAACACTTCGTTTTATACACAGCTGCCCGATAAAAGTGTTTTTTCATAGCACGAGGAAGAAAAACCAACAGCTCACCTGGAAGTCACATAAGTTTTCCCATGATTTTACAGTTCAACCTTTTGACCTCGTAAAACGCAGCTTTAGAAAAGACGACACGAGGGCAGATATGTCACTTTGTGGTTGACGTCTTCTCATTCACACCAGGTAAACAACTGCCAAACACAAGTTGACACATCAACAATGTTACGATTACAAAGTTTTTAATGTGTCCTCTCTTGTATTTTGAACTTTGAGTTTTTCCAACATGCAAACAGCATTGTTTTAATTAGTTTTTCACAGTTGTTAACACACAAAAAGCAAAAATTCGGCACAATTTGCACAACCTACACTTCATGTACCAATTGCTCGACCCAATTTGGCACTACTTCACACTCCCTTATCTGCATTAGACTCTGACTTTTCTTCTTTACACTCTGATGTCAATTACCTTGTTGTCAAAACACTACACACAATGTTCAGTTGTTGCACACACTTCTCAAGTAAAATCTCAAAGCATCAACCTACAACACACAAATACTCAAATCTCTAAACATTCAGGTCTGTTGAGCAATTTCACCTCATTTACACAGCCGAACAGGAGTCTGAAATTGTAGATATGGTTCGTGAGAACAACTCTATCACACTCAGACAAATAAAAACTAGGATCCTGGCTGACCATGCTACATTTAGAAACGTCCAGACCGTCAGCCTCTCTACATTGGACCGTATTCTTCATAGGACTGCCATGCGGATGAAACAAGTGTTCAGGGTCCCATTTGAACGTAACACAGGCATGAAGGAGTTACAGTGAGAGTTTGTGCTTGTAAGTACCAACATTCAGCACTGACACATGCATGTATTGTACCTGTAATCCAATATTGTTCCTTTTCTACAATGTCTCACTGTAGCCCACTGTGTTGACCTCTCTGTGTCCATACTGTAACTTGCATTCTCATGCTGTCTCTGTCAGCGGATCCAGGAGATAGATAGATAGTGTTGTGCAATAGTAGGAGTAGAATTGACGTTGGCTAATTATTAATAATCATGAAATATGATTATTAAAATAACAATTATTTCTTAAAAATAATCAAAAATGATAAAGCTATTAATTAAGAAATGTAACACATTTAATTCGAAATGATACGGTTATCCATTAATAATAGTTAAAATAATCAATGAAAACAATAAAATTATCAATTAAGAATAATACAAATCTGTAATCATTGCTTATTGTCGCGGGGCACCACCCTGGTTACAGGGACCAACGATACAATCTATAAATATCAGTCTCATAATGATAAATGTCAAATCAATAATCTCAATATTTAATATTAATAATTATTTAATTAACAGTGAAGGCTACTAAGTTCGAGCACAGGCAATCATAATCCAGCTGCAATCACATACATATGCACAAATAATCACAGACTACAGATACTTTAATTACAAAAGCATTTATTAAAAAGGGGAAATAAAGTTAATGTTATTCAATGATTCATCATTTTAACAAGCTCCGATATTTCAAAGATAAACACAGCAGCAGCACTTATCACAATTCAGAAAATACATGTAAAACCGGCGGTCTACCTATGTATGTCTGTCTCGGTGTGTGTGTGTGTGTCTGTGTCAAAGTGTCTCTCTGTGTGTGTGTGTCTATGTGTATGCATGTGAAATAAAGTTAGTGTTATTTAATGATTCATCATTTTAACAAACTCCCATATTTCAAAGATAACAACAGCAGCCGCTTATCACAATTTAGAAAAACACATGTATTCATCTATGTGTATCTGTGTGTGTATCTGTCTGTGTCTATCAATGTGTGTCTGTGTGGGTGTGTCTGTGTGTGTGTGTGTGTGGGTGTGTGAGAGAGCGAGAGAGAGAGAGAAAAAGAAAGGGGGCGTGGCGATGACGCAGTCACTTGGTGACGTCACATCTAAGATGGCGGCCGATCATGATTCGTGGAATCAAGGCCTAAAAACTCTCAAAATGGCGGATTGACTACAAAACAAGATGGCGGAGCCATTATGAAATTAGAGCCAGAATGGGAGGAGAGGGAGAGAGGAGGCGTGGCAATAACAGATTCAAAATGGTGGGTTAACTTGCGTTATTCAAAATGGAGTCTATGTTAATGACACCATGTGGCCGGAGCTCACACTGGTGGTCGTCACATGAATTACACCAAGGGATTTTCAGACAAAGAGAATTCTTTGTCTCTGCTTTGGCGTTCGGCCGCATGGCTTCCAGATGTGTCCAGCCTCTCTGAATATAGATTTAACTACGTTACATGAACTGTATTCTAAATACAGATCGTATGTGTGTATAGGTCGGTTTAGAAGGAGAGAGAGAGAGAGAGAGAGAGAGAGAGAGAGAGAGAGAGAGCATACAAGGAGAGAGCAAAGCTCTTAAAAGCACCGTCAGAGACAAGTTACATTTACTTTACCACTCAGCACCCAAGTGGCGTTGTGTGCTGAGGTTTGAACGGTAAAGTCTCTTTAAAGTTGTTCAAACGGTCACAATGAGCTGGAGACGCTGCTCACGGCGCTTAAAAACTGTGGCACAAGGCCGTAACCGGAAACCGGAAGTGGCGAATCGCCGCTAACACTAGAGACTCGGCGGTCTCATACAAAACAAATACATTCAAGTATTAAAACAATACGCTACGTATTAGATGAACATCTGCCCAGACAATAAAGCCTCTTACTGCGACCTTCGCGGTGTTGCTTGCGCGTGGCGCGCGGATTTTCCAGAAGTCCAGTGAATGATCGTGGCCCCAGGATGCGTGCGAACGGGCGGATTCCTGGAAAACAAAATCAGTGTCCTGGCCTCTTAAGCGGTGCTCCGGTGGGTCTCGTGGTTGCAACGGAGATCAGCGCTGGGCCGAATCGAGCGAACTTCTCTTGCTCTTGGAATGGAATTCAGCTTCGTCTCTTCTGCGGGGATGAACAGCGGTAACGCCGCTGTGGATTTGGAAAGAAAGTCTGTGATGCTCGACCGGCGAGCGAGTTCCTGTGCGCGGCCTCTTCAAGTTAAAATAACAAAAGTCCTTTTGAAAATAAAAACGTCGACTGAACAAAGAAATAAAAGAAATGAAAATAAAATAACTCTGGTTGATAAACTAAAAGTTAAGGTTGCCCCCGTTAGCAACTGAATCAGCTGGGAGGCCCCGAAGGGGGCCTGGTGTTGTCTTCAGAGCAGGGTAAAAAAATGGCAGCGATGTTTGGGGTCTCAGTGGTTTTGTTCTACCTGAGAGGTCCTCCTCCTTGAGGAGTTGGTCATAGGATGATGCTGGCTTTAAGCCAATTGAGTGTCAGAAATGGATCTGAGTGGGCGGGGCTTGGAACGGAGCAGGGGTTTCTGGGAAAACCCCAGGACATTTTTCCACCACCAGGGGGAGATTCTTGAGCCTGCAGGAGGATGTTTTCCCGCCCAAAGTTTAACAACCCTTTGTTCCTCTCGGCTCCAGTGTCTGGTGGCACCCCGCTGGGCTCTGGCCCAACAATAGATTACTTTATTCATCCCCGAAGGGAAATTAAGTTGTCATAGCAGCCGGTACATTTGAATACAATAATATACAATACAATAGAATAAAAAAAAAAATATTGAGGTAGAAAGCCTCACACAGCTAATGTGTTGTACCAGTACATCTTTATTGATGAGGTGGGATTCAACCTGGTGAAGAGGAGGCGACGGGCCAGAAACCTGAATGGCCAGCGGGATATTGTTGAGGCCCCCGGCAAGCGTGTCCCGGGAACATCACACTGTGTGCTGCAATGAATCACCATGGGATCTTGCACCGTCATGCCCACCTAGGGGCCTATAACACTGCCGTCTCCTCGTCTTCCTGGATGGCCTGCATGACCTGCTGGTACCACCTGGTCAGATAGATGACCCACAGCGGATCGATCACGTTGTCATCTGGGACAGTGTGAGCTTCCAACGGGCAGCTCAAGTTGTTCCTGGACCACCCAAATTTTTCCGTTCTATACCTTCCACCTTATTCTCCTTTCCAGAATCCCATTGAGGAATTATTTTCAGCTTGGAGGTGGAAGGTATATGAACGGAACCCACAGGACCGGGTCCCACTGCTCCAGGCCATGGAGGAGGCCTGTGGCGACGTGAGTGTCGAGGCCTGTCAGCATTTTGTGTGTGAAGTTTTCAGCCACCTGTGTGCAGTTTTGAGAAACCCTTTATTGTTTTGAAAAACTTGTGTTAACAATTGTGAAAAACTGTAATTTTTGTGAAGGGGGGGGGGGGGGGGGGTTGAGCAGGCCGGTTTACAGTACTGTACTGTTCTCTGTGTGTACCGAAATAAACCTTTTTATGCTGCATATATGTGTGCTGTTTTATGTTTGACTATGAAAAAAGTAGGCCTACACTGAGACATTTTACAAAAGGAGAAATGGCTCATTCTCCAGAGTCATGTCATTCATATGGTGTGTTCAATTTTGATGATTGTGTTTTCAGTTTTGCACTACAGTGTGCTGTAAATGCTTGGTAGTGTGCAAGAAAATGCTTAGTTGTGTATACTCAATGAATGGTATGTGTGTGTCAATTGAAAATATGGCTGTGTGTACCAAATGAAAACACGAGTTCCATTTTGTGAACAGGTAAGAGATTTGATATCAAAGAGTCATCCTTCAAAGGGAGTGTCAGGTTTAGCATTTTGTGTGTGAGGTTTTCAGTTTTTTGTGTGCAGTTTTGAGAAAGCCGTTATTGTTTTGAAAAACGTGTGTTAACAATTGTGAAAAACTGTAAGCACTATACAAATGCATCAGCTGAGTTCACCTGTTTTCAACCAAAATGGAGCTTGTCCTCAAAAGAAAAGATGAGTGAGTGTGAGAGGGGGAATCCACGGAGGAGGAGAAGGCTGCAGCTGCGGCATGATTATGTGGAGGTATGTATTGTTCACTTTAGCACTGTGATGTTGCATACTGCACACGTAGCCTTTATAATGTAAATGTACTGTATTCCAGACCTATGCTGAACTACACAATCTTGTTTTTCCCTGTATTTCAGAGAGTTTTACAGATGGATGCTGAGGAAATCCCGTATGAATTCATACACATAGATGAGGCAGGGTTCAACCTGACAAGAGCAAGAAGGAGAGGCAGAAACATCATTGGCCACGGGGCTATCATCAATGTCCCAGGGCAATGTGGGGGTAACATCCCCCTTTGTGCTGCCACTACACAGAATGGGGTCCTCCTCCGTCACGCCGATATGGGCCCTTACAACACACCTCACTTTCTCACATGTTTGTGCCTATTGCACAACATATAGTCACAGCAGTAAACCACATGCACCAGATGCAATCCATTGTAATCTGGGACAATGAGTCATTCCACCGCTCTGCTCTGGTCCAGAACTGGTTTCTACACCATCCACAGTTTACAGTACCATACCTTCCATCATACTCTCCGTCTCTAAACCCAATCAAAGAGTTTTTCTCTGCATGGTGGTGGAGGGTTAACGATCTCCGGCCCCAGGCTCAGGTACCCCTCATTGAAACCTGTACTGGACACAGAATTTTCTGCTTGTCTGATATTTGTCGAGCTTACAGTGTTATGCAAACTCCTGTAGTAGCATGAAAACTGGAACATGTTTGTTGTGATTCTCCATGTTGACATGTTGACTGATTGGGGATGTGGAGAGAAATAAATTATATTTTCATGAGTCTGCAGTATTGGGCTTGTGTAGTGTTAGGTGAATTTATTGTATAGTTGCACTCTCTCTGTGTACTTCACTTACAGTACTCTAATCACTGAGAAGTAGAATTGCTAAAAGTGTTTAAAGTTAGCAACAGCAGTGTGTAACTGGCTAAAACCGATTAAGTCATATGAAACATGTGTGAATCGTGCTTAAGCAATCGAAAAAAACTGTAATGAAATAGAAGAGATCATATTTGGAATCACTGCTGTGACTCCTAATTATCTCATTAAGTGATTAAATTGGTGTTAATTATTGTTCAGGAGAGCTCTGCTCTTTGTTTTCTATGTTCTTTTTTATGCATATTTATTGCACTATAACAGTGCCAAAGGGGTGGGATGTAACAAAGTATATTTACTTATTTACTGTACTAAAGAACATTTTCCATGTGTCCTTAGTTTAAATGGATTAATTTGTTTGTATTTTCACTTTTCCTCCACTACATATATCAGCTAATATCTACACTTTCTACGAATGTGGGCCTTTTTTGCCAAACAGGTGGTGCTCTGGGCAAGTTGTAATCTGGATAGGAACCTATAGTGGCCCAAGTGGTAAATAGTGAACATGGCCCAAAAAGAGCAAAACTAATTTGACCCTCAGCCCATATGAGTCACTCCTCTGTGAAGAGTCTTGCTGTTCATTTGGACAGTGATTTTAACTTTGACAATCTGTTGTAAGTAGCTTCTTTCAGTTGAGACGTATAGCTAAGGTAAAGGACTCTCTCCCATCTAAAGATCTAGAGAGGGTGATCCATGCCTTCATAACTTCTCGACTTGATTCCTGTAGCCTGCAGCTCGTCCAAAATGCTGCTGCTCGCCTTCTTACATGAAAGAAAAAGAGGAACCATATAACACCAGTGTTTAGCTCCCTCCACTGGCTTCCTTTTGGTCACAGGACTGATTTTAAAACTTTCATGCTCCATATTAGATCTGCACCATCTATGGCACATTTCAAATCATTGTGAAATACGTCTCTACTCTTTTATCTTTACTATTGGAATATTGCTGTTTTTCATGTTTCATAAATTTTATAAATTTGCCATATGAATAAAATTGAACTTAACATAAACAGTTTAACTTAAAATCAAACACTAAAAAACAGAATGAAAGAACGTTTTGGAAGATTTCTACTTTACTTTATCTTCTATATATTCCACTACACATGTTACTGGTCCCTAGTTCTAAAACACACAAATACACACACACATACACACACACTCCCACACACTCACAAACACTCATACACACACACACACACTTTGTTCATGTCAGCTGGAATCAGCTCCAATGAGACTGAAGCAGCTGTTTACACATCCCAAAATATTCAGTTTTACAGAAACTCTTTAAACTCTTTAGTCCTTATTTAGTATTCGACATTGAAACAGTCTCCTCCTTATTCCCACCTCCTCTCTGAAGTCATCAGGAGCAAAGGCAGCTGCTCCTCTTCTTTTCGGGCTCGTCAGATAAATATAATTTCAGCTTTGTCATGTTATGTGCAGTTTGCTTCCACCACCGACTCAGTGATTTTCCATAAAGGTTTAAGTCAAATAAAAGTAGCCGTTTAGTTTCATGGTTCTTTATTGGAGTCATCCACTCCATTCTGTCCACTGTCTGTATTCACTCTCACTACCCTTCTTTAATTTTACCCATCATCATCATCATCCTTTGATTTGTTCTTAAAAGAATCATACCCTGGTCTTTTGCTTTTTTAAATCTATATCGGAGTTTTAAAGAAAATTAATCCCATCCCTTTTATGTATCATTTCAGAGCAGATGTTGTCTGTGTTTAAATTTCACAATCATGCCATGTCTGTGTTTTTTCTCACAGAGCCCTGAGTTTGAGATAGAGAAAGTGATATCATAGAGATTTTGATCTTAGTGTTCATGTAAACCTGTTGGTAAATTCAACAAGACAGTAAATGCTGTGTAATAAAGAGACTGGAAGCCTTCATGCTTCTCTCACCCACATCACAGTGAGGTCTATCAGGGTTTTGAATTTATTTTGACTTAAAATGTGTTCGTTAACTTGTCATTGAATTTTATCAATAACATTGTAATTGTTAAAATCAACAAACAACAAATACCCGACAACAGGTATGAAAAGTAAGTGGGTGAAATTTGTATCTTTATTGCTGAGGACTATTTCATGTCAACAAGCATCAAGTGATCAGTGACCAGGTTAAATCAGACTCAACAATCACTCAGGACACATTATTTGAGATGCACAGACAGAGGGAATAAGACCACTACAAGGTTGATCATTCCATTTCTTTTCGGTATAAAAGTTGTTATGACCACAGTGTTCCACTCCACGACCGTTGTCTGGCTGTCCTGGGAACCAAAAAGTAAACTTCACTGCACAACCATCAGACCACATCCAGCTGCCTTCTTTGTGGAGGTCGCTGAGTCCGATCCAGGTGAATCCTTCAGCATGGTCAAAGTTCTTGATCAGGGCTTTGACGAAATTCTCTTCCTCCAGACTGTGGATATACACCAGGTTGGCTCCCTCTGACACACAGTAGAGCTCTGCATCGGCCTAGGTCATCTGTGTGGCCACGTACTTGTAGCAGCGGTTGTTGAAGCTGAACCAGAACATGGGACAGTTTCCACGCTGCAGCTTGACCTCAGGTCCATCTGAAGGAGACACAGCACCCAGGGTCAGAGTGAACAGAAGGAGGAGCAGGATCATGTTGGCGTCTCTCTCTCTCTCTCTGTCACAGGAGCAGGACGAGGGGTTGGAGATGATCTGCACTGTTGGATGAGAATGAGAGTTTGAAGGAGACAGGTGGGCAGGCTGCGTTCTTTTATACTCTTCAGAGAGGCTGTCTGCACTGTTGATGTGATGTTATTGGTCAAATGCACTTGGCAAACACTTTGTTTTATACACAGCTGCCCGATAAAAGTGTTTTCTCATAGCACGAGGAAGAAAAACCAACAGCTCACCTGGATGTCACATAACTTTCCACACGATTTTTCAGTTCAACCTTTTGATCTCGTAAAACGCAGCTTTAGAAAAGACGACACGAGGGCAGATATGTCACTTTGTGGTTGACGTCTTCTCATTCACATCAGGTAAACAACTGCCAAACACAAGTTGATACATCGACAATGTTACCATTACAGAGTCTTAAATGTGTTCTCTCTTGTATTGTGAACTTTGTGTTTTTTCCAACATGCAAACAGCATTGCTTTAATTAAACAGGACTTCACACAGACATGACAACAGCTAATAAATGACTGAGCACAGCAGACTGACCTGCTCATCCGCTCCCCTCTAGTGGAGACTGTCACAACCTACAGATAGTCAATAAATAAGAAAAAAAGACTTTGAATGAAATACATAAAAAAGAACATGTCCTTAGTGTCCTTAGTTTAAGTGGATTAATTTTTTCTACTTTTCACTTTTACTCCACTACATATATCAGCTAATATCTGCTCTTTCTACGAATGTGGGCCTTTTTTACAAAACAGTTGGTGCTCTGGGTAAGTTGTAATCTGGTTAGGAACCGATAGTGGTCTAAGTGGTAAATAGTGAACATGGCAAAACTAATTTGGCCCTCAGCCCCTATGATTCACTCCTCTGTGAAGAGGCTTGGTGTTCATTTGGACAGTGTTTTTAAATTTGACAATCTGTTGTAAGTAGCTTCTTTCAGTTGAGACTTATAGCTAAGGTAAAGGTCTATCTCTCATCTAAAGATCTAGAGAGGGTGATCCATGCCTTCATAACTTCTCGACTTGAACTTACTGAACTCCTTCATGTCCACTCTCCACTTAGAGAGCTGAGGTCAGCCACTCAGCTGCTCCTGGAGTTACCTAAACCGAGGCTCATAACTAGAGGTGATCGAGCCTTTGCAGTAGCCGCCCCAAACTAGTGGAGCAGTGCACCACTCCATATTAGATCTGCCCCGCCTGTAGCACACTTCAGATCATTGTGAAAAACAAGTCTCTTCTCTTTAGCCTTCTTTTCAAGTTTAGAAATTTGTTATCCCAGCAGTTTTTTTTTTTTTTTTTTTTTTTTAAATCTTATTTTAACTAACGTCTTCTTTCGAAGTTTTAATAAATTTGCTATAAAATATAATCGAACTTGACGTTAACAGTTTAATCTAAGTTCATACATTAAAAAACAGTATGAAAGAACGTTTTGATAGATTTCTACTTTACTTTATCTTCTTTATATTCCACTACACATGTTATTATTCCCTAGTTCTAACCCACACACACACAAACACACATACACACACACACACACACAAACACATGCACACACATACACACAAACAGAGGCACACAAACACTTTGTTTATGTCAGCTGGAATCAGCTCCAATGAGACAGAAGCAGCTGTTTACACATCCCAAAATATTCTGTTTTGCAGAAACTCTTTAATCTCTTTAGTCCTTATTTAGTATTTGACATTGAAACAATTTCCTCCATATTCCAACCTCCTCTCTGAAGTCATCAGGAGCAAAGGCAGCTGCTCCTCTTCTTTTCGGGCTCGTCAGATAAATATAATTTCAGCTTTTTCATTTTTTGTGCAGTTTGCTTTCACCACTGACTCAGTGATTTTCCAAAAAGGTTTAAGTCAAATAAAAGTAGCCGTTTAGTTTCATGATTCATTTTTCAAGTCATCCAGTCCATTATTTCCTCTGTCTGCATTCACTCTCACTACCATCCTTTAATTTGAACCATCATCATCATCATCATCATTTTATTTGTATTCATATTTAAAATGGATTTTAACAATAAAATTGGAATTTTTAAAATCAACAAACAACAAATTCCTGACAACAGGTATGAAAAGTAAGTGAGTGAAATGAGAACAAACAGAGAAGTTTGCATTTGTATCTTTATTGCTGAGGACTATTTCATGTCAACAAGCATCGGGTGATCAGTGACCAGGTTAAATCAGACTTAACAATCACTGAGGACAGATTATGCGAGATGCACAAACAGAAGGATAATTGTTACTACAAGGTATATCATTCCATTTATTATCGATGTTATAGTTGTCATGACCACAGTTTTCCCTTCCTTGGATGTCGTCTGGCTGTCCTACGGACCAAAAGGTAAACTTCACTGCACAACCATCAGACCACATCCAGCTGCCTTCTTTGTAGAGGTCGTTGAGTCCGATCCAGGTTCTTCCTTCAGCATGATCAAAGTTCTTGATCAGGGCTTTGATGAAATTCTGTTCATCCAGATTGTGGATAGACACCAGGTTGGCTCCCTGTGACACACAGTGGAACTCTGCATCAGCCCAGCTCTGCTCAGTGGACACGTACTTGTAGCAGCGGTTGTTGAAGCTGAACCAGAACATGGGACAGTTTCCACGCTGCAGCTTGACCTCAGGTCCATCTGAAGGAGACACAGCACCCAGGGTCAGGGTGAAAAGAAGGAGGAGCAGGATCATGTTGGCGTCTCTCTCTCTCTCTGTCACAGGATCAGGACGAGGGGTTGGAGATGATCTGCACTGTTGGATGAGAATGAGAGTTTGAAGGAGACAGGTGGGCAGGCTGTGTTCTTTTATACTCTTCAGAGAGGGTGTCTGCACTGTTGGTGTGATGTTATTGGTCAAATGCACTTGGCAAACACTTTGTTTTATACACAGCTGCCCGATAAAAGTGTTTTCTCTGACTGATAGCTCACCTGGACGTCACATAACTTTCCATATGATTTTCCAGTTCAACCTTTTGACCTTGTAAAACGCAGCTTAAGAAATGAGGACACGAGAGCAGATATGTCATTTTGTGGTTGACGTCTCCTCATTCACACCAGGTAAACAACTGGCAAACACAAGTTGACCCATCGACAACGCTACAATAACTGAGTCTTTAATGTGTCCTCTCTAGTATTGTGAACTTTGTGTTTTTTCTAACTTGCAAACAGCATTGCCAATGAATGTGTATCATAAGTGTTTGCCCCAGAATCAGCCAACACTCTAAAAAGACAATAACGAAAATAAAGGAGGAAATAATTGTTCCCTAAATATCAACCACTGTTTAGCTTTGGAATGTCCAGGAGAGGTCTGCTGTTTGTTTTTCTATGTTCTTATCTTTTATGCCTATTTATAGCACCATAACAATGCCACTGTGTTTTTTTTCTTTTAAAGTAATCAATAATGAGTGGTCCATGGTCCAATCAGATCTGGCATGAAACATTACACTGGTGAAGAAGCATCTTGAGAAATCCAGCTAACAAACATTTAAACAGCAATGAGAAATGACAAACTATCTGTCAATGATACATCTGATATCAGTGCCATTTAAATACCAGTTAGTCAATGTCAATGAAGCTGCTGAGATCACTGGGGACCAGCAGCTGACATTTATCTACAGATTTGATAATTTACTTTTATCTTTGTTCTGAGCTTTTCCTTTTGAAATTCTTGACTCACTTTGATACAGTTGGAGGCTTCGTAATAGATCCAGTTGGTATGAAAATGGTATGAAAAGTAATGCACTAGAATTTGTATGAATTTCACGTAATCTTGAGTCAGGAGGCTGGGGACACGTGACCTTTGCGCCTCTCTCTCTTCGTTAAAACAAAAAACATGGCGGACATTCATCTAACCCCAACCCTAATATGAAAAATATATATGAACTCTGCACCACGCTGATTCAGCTGAGTGACAGCCGCAGGAATAAGCTGTTCCTGAACGTGATGGTCCGGGAACGAAGGACCCTGTAGCGCCTCCCAGAGGGGAGGAGGGCAAACAGTCTGTGGCTGAGGTGTGAGAATTGGGGTTGTTACAGTTTTTTTTGATTGCTTCGGCACGATTTTCAAAACAGGGCCCGGTGTTTCAAACACTACACACAATCAGCACAACCACACACCTAATCAGCAGAACACTTCAGATCCTTTGCAAAATGAAACACTCTTGTAAAAACTATACACTTTTTTATCAAAACCATATTATTTTGCCATATGAAACACACACGCTTCATATTACTTAATTCTGCTTTAGCCAGTTACACACTGCTGTTGTTAACCTTAAACACTTTTAGCAATTCCAGTTCTCAGTGATTAGTGTACTGTAAGTGAAGTACTCTGAGAAAGTGCAAATATACAATAAATTCACCAAACACAAGACCAATGCTGCAAACTCATGTAAATTGAATTTATTTCTCTCCATATCCCCAAATCAGTCAATATGTCAACATGGAGAATCACAACAAAACATGTCCCAGTTGTCATGCTACTACAGGAGTGTGCATAACACTGTAGGCTCGACAAATATCAGACAAGCAGAACATTCTGTATCCAGTACAGGTTTCAATGAGGGATACCTGAGCCTGGGGCTGGAGATCGTAAACCCTCCATCACCATGCAGAGAAAAACTCTTTGATTGGGTTTAGAGACAGAGAGTATGGTGGAAGGTACAGTACTGTAAACTGTGGATGGTGTTGAAACCAGTTCTGGACCAGAGCAGAGCAGTGGAATGACCCATTGTCCCAGATGACAATGGATTGCATCTGGTGCCTGTGGTTTACTGCTGTGACGATGTTGTGTAATCGGTCCAAACATGTAAGGATGTGAGTTGTGTTGTAAGGGATCATGTTGTTGTGACGGAGGAGAACCACATTCTGTGTAGTGACAGCACAAAGGGTGATGTTACCCCCACGTTTTCCTGGGACATGGATTATAGCCCCGTGGACAATGATATTTCTGCCTCTCCTTTTTGATTTTGTCCTATGAACCCTAAAATTAAAAGTAGTACAATATTAGCAAAACCTTACACTCAAGAAGCAAAACATCAGCCCATATTTGCACAACTATAAGCACATTGTCAACCTCACACTTGTTGCAAAACTCTACACACAGTGATTAGCAAAACACTAAACACACTTAACATACATTACACACAAAAATCTATCATGAAGTCACATCCTTGCAATACCAAAGCACTGACTGTCAAATGACCACACCATCCAACCAATTGGTTCAACACAGTCATCAGGTGTGCAAACTCTCGTTTGCTTAATTGTAGACACACCAATCAGGTGTGTAAGCACTATAAAAAGCAGCAGGTGAGTTCATCGTTCTTCAAGCACAATGGAAAGAGTCAGAGAAAGAGTAAGACGAGGACGAGGAGGAGGAGAACGATGAGGAGGAGGAGGAGGAGGAAGGGGAGGAAGAGGAAGACAAGAAGGTGCTCAAAGAGGACCGAATCTGACAAATGAGATCCGCGCAACACTGGTTGACCACATTGTCAACCACGGCCTGACGCTGAGGGAGGCTGGACTGCGAGTACAGCCAAATCTAAGCCGATATATAGTGGCAAGTGTGATGAGAACATTTCGACTGGAAAATAGGTATATTGTAAAAATATCATATCAAAAACATCTGCACGGTTTCAGTAACTGCTTACAGTACTGTATTCTATGCACTATCAGCACTTCTGTTACCTTTTCCTGTGAAATTACTGTACTATTGTATACTGTTTTTTTTTTCTACATAGGATTGAGGGTCGGGGACGACAAGGGGGAAGGCCTCCTATGTTCACAGAACAGCAAGAGAGGGAGATAGTAAACATGGTTTTGGCCAACAATGCTATAACACTCAAGCAGCTCCAAGCTAACATTGTCAATAACCACACCATTTTCAATGATATCCATCAGGTCTCAACATCAACACTGGCACGCATCCTAAAAAATAAACATATTCAAATGAAGCAAATTTATCGAGTGCCTTTGGAGCGCAATTCCGAAAGGGTGAAACGACTGCGGCATGATTATGCAGAGGTATGTATTCACTTTAGCAGTGTGATCTTGCATACTGTCTCAGTCTTTTACTGTACTGTAATATGTATACTAGATCTACACTGAACTACACAATTTTGCCTGACACTGTTTTTCAGAGAGTTTTACGAATGGATGGAGAGGAGATCCAGCATGAGTTCATTTACGTAGATGAGGCTGGGTTCAACCTGACGAGAACACGAAGGAGGGGAAGAAACATCATTGGCCATAGGGCTATAGTCAATGTCCCAGGGCAACGTGGGGGTAATATAACACTCTGTGCAGCCATAACACAGAATGGGGTCCTCCACCGCCATGCCCATATGGGCCCTTACAACACAGCACTCATACTTACATTCTTGGACCAATTGCACAACATAACAGCAGCAAATCAAATCGATCATATGCAATACATTGTTGTCTGGGACAATGTGTCTTTCCACCGCTCTGCTCTGGTTCAGAACTGGTTTCAGCAACATCCACATTTCACCATCCTATATCTTCCACCATTGAAGGAGACAGGTGGGCAGGCTGTGTTCTTTTATACTCACGAGGGCAGATATGTCACTTTGTGGTTCACGCCTCCTCATTCACACCAGGTAAACAACTGCCAAACACAAGTTGACACATCAACAATGTTACGCATTTGAACACAAATTTCTGTACTTTCTACTTCGTATATTCTCAAAACTGGCTCGTTACTTGAGCAGCGGATGTGCGCCACTACACACGGCGCACCTCTCTTTCGCTCACTCGCGTGCCTGCTGCCCCGGGAGATGTGCAGGTCGGGGGGGGGGGGGGGGGGGGGGGGGGGCAGGACGAGACCCTAAAAAAATGGCCTTGGTCGACCGGGTCAAGCAGGCTGTTCTGGTAACGATCCTTCCGCAGGTTCACCTTCAGAAACTTTGTTAAGAATTTTACTTCCTCTAGATCCGCCATTACCAAGCTTAAGAATGCTGCGGCCCAATTTGAAAACTGAAAAATGTGTGCAGCCCACACACACACACCTTTAATCTCAACTATATGATCCACACACATGACTAGAATCATACATATTATTAATTTTATCGCAAAAATTGAATGAATATGAACCCAGGCATATGCAGTGCAAATCCAATAACAACCACATTTAAACATAACAATTTGCAAAGCAACCAATGTAAAACAAACAGGAGTGCAAATAGGGCTTGTTAAAATTAATTCTTACTGTTTGTATAACAGAGCAAGACAAGGATATCCCGGAGAAGACAAACACATTCGAGGCTTAACCAAATATACTCAAGGCGTATAAGCTAGACCTGCGCTGGTCTCATCAAAATTTCGTAGGAAATGGTATGAAAAGTAATGCACTAGAATTCGTATGAATTCCAAGTAATCTTGAGTCAGGAGGCTGGGGACACGTGACCTTTGTGCCTCTCTCCCTTCGTTAAAACAGAAAACATGGCGGACATTCATCTAACCCCAACCCTAATATGAAAAATATATATGAACTCTGCACCACGCTGATTCAGCTGAGTGACAGCTGCAGGAATAAGCTGTTCCTGAACGTGATGGTCCGGGAACGGAGGACCCTGTAGCGCCTCCCAGAGGGGAGGAGGGCAAACAGTCTATGGCTGAGGTGTGAGAATTTGGGTTGATACAGTTTTTTTCGATTGCTTAGGCACGATTTTCAAAACAGGGCCCGGTGTTTAAAACACTACACACAATCAGCACAACCACACACCCAATCAGCAGATCACCTCAGATCCTTTGCAAAATGAAACACTCTTGTAAAAACTATACACTTATCAAAACCATATTTTGAAACACACATACTTCATATGACTAAATTCTGTTTTAGCCAGTTACACACTGCTGTTGCTAACCTAAAACACTTTTAGCAATTCCAGTTCTCAGTGATTAGAGTACTGTAAGTGAAATACACAGAGAAAGTGCAAATATACAATAAATTCACCAAACACTACACAAGACCAATGCTGCAGTCTCATGAAAATATAATTTATTTCTCTCCATATACCCCAATCAGTAAAAATGTCAACATGGAGAATCACAACAAAACATGTCCCAGTTTTCATGCTACTACAGGAGTGTGCATAACACTGTAGGCTCGACAAATATCAGACAAGCTGAACATTCTGTGTCCAGTACAGGTTTCAATGAGGGGTATCTGAGCCTGGGGCTGGAGATCGTAATCCCTCCACCGCCATGCCGAGAAAAAATCCTTTATTGGTTTTAGAAACGGAGAGTATGGTGGAAGGTATGGAACTGTACAGTACACCAATCCAGTTCAAGCACTATACAAATGCAGCAGCCGAGTTCACCTGACTTCCACCAAAATGGAGCTTGTCCTCAAAAGAAAAGATGAGTGAGGGTGAGAGGGGGAATCCACGGAGGAGGAGAACGCTGCAGCTGCGGCATGATTATGTGGAGGTATGTATTGTTCACTTTAGCACTGTGATGTTGCATACTGCACACGTAACCTTTATAATGTAAATGTACTGTATTCCAGACCTATGCTGAACTACACAATCTTGTCTTTCACTGTATTTCTGAGAGTTCTACAGATGGATGCTGAGGAAATCCCACATGAATTCATATATATAGATGAGGCAGGGTTCAACCTGACAAAAGCAAGAAGGAGAGGCAGAAATATCATTGGCCACGGGGCTATAATCAATGTCCCAGGGCAACGTGGGGGTAACATCACCCTTTGCGCTGCCACTACACAGAATGGGGTCCTCCTCTATCACTCCAATATGGGCCTCACACACAAAATGCTGACAGGCCTCGACACTCACGTCGCCACAAGCCTCCTCCATGGCCTGGAGCAGTGTGACCCGGTCCTGTGGGTTCCGTTCATAAACCTTCCACCTCCAAGCTGAAAATAATTCCTCAATGGGATTCAGGAAAGGAGAATAAGGTGGAAGGTATAGAACGGGAATATGTGGGTGGTCCTGGAACCACTCACCCACTTGAGCAGCCCGGTGGAAGCTCACCTTTTCCCAGGGGCCGGTTTTTCAAAAGTAATCTGATCGGATTACGGCTATCGGAATTGGATCAAATCTTGAAAATGGGTATTTCAAAAGAAAAAAAGGATTCAGAAATTGGATTGGATCACGTAATCTAATCTTGTTGTTGATCCGGATCAAATCTTGAGTTTGGGTTTTTCAAAAGTTTTTGGTAGGATTGAACAGAAGGAGGAGCAGGATCATGTTGGCGTCTCTCTCTCTGTCACAGGAGCAGGACGAGGGGTTGGAGATGATCTGCACTGTTGGATGAGAATGAGAGTTTGAAGGAGACAGGTGGGCAGGCTGCGTTCTTTTACACTCTTCAGAAAGGGTGTCTGCACTGTTGGTGTGATGTTATTGGTCAAATGCACTTGGCAAACACTTTGTTTTATACACAGCTGCCCGATAAAAGTGTTTTCTCATAGCACGAGTCAGAAAAACCAGCAGCTCACCTGGAAGTCACATAAGTTTTCACATGATTTTACAGTTAATCCTTTTGATCTCGTAAAACGCAGCTTTAGAAAAGACGACACGAGGGCAGATATGTCACTTTGTGGTTGACGTCTTCTCATTCACACCAGGTAAACAACTGCCAAACACAAGTGGACACATCGACAATGTTACCATTACAAAGTCTTTAATGTGTCCTCTCTTTTATTGTGAACTTTGAGTTTTTCCAACATGCAAACAGCATTGCTTTAATTAAACAGGAATTCAAACAGACGTCACAAAAGCTAATAAATGACTGGGCACAGCAGACAGACCTGCTCCTCTGCTCCCCTCTGCTGGCCACTGTCACAAGCTACAGATAGTTAATAAGTAAGTCAAAATTACTTTAAATGAAATAGAATAGATCATATTTAGATCTTTACTGTGACTCCTAAGGATTTAATTAAGTTGATTAATTGTTATTAGAGCTTTGAATAAATATCATCTCCCTACTGCTTGGATCTCCCCAAAAAGAACTCTGATGGCTACATGCTGTTAATACATACATAATGATTTACACATGATTGTCAACCAACTAGTGTTTATCAGAAGTTTTTGCCCCAGAATCACCAAACACTGTTAAAATACAATTAGGAAATTAAAGGGAAACAATAATTCTTCACTATTTTTAACAACTGTTAAGCTTTGGGACGTCCAGGAGAGCTCTGCTCTTTGTTATATTTTATGCAAATGTATACTCTCGAAAACAGTGCCACAGTGGTGGGATTTAATACGTACATTTACATACTTACTGTACTAAAGAGCATTTTCCATGTGTCCTTACTTTAAGGTGATTTATTTTTGTCTACTTTTCACTTTTACTCCATTACATATATTAGCTAATATCTGCACTTTCTACGAATGTGGGCCTTTTTTGCCAAACAGGTGGTGCTCTGGGCAAGTTGTAATCTGGATAGGAACCTATAGTGGCCCAAGTGGTAAATAGTGAACATGGCCGGAAAAATGCTAAACTAACTTTGCCCTCTAGCCCCTATGAGTCACTCCTCTGTGAAGAGTCTTGCTGTTCATTTGGACAGTGATTTTAAATTTGACAATCTGTTGTAAGTAGCTTCTTTCAGTTGAGACTTACAGCTAAGGTAAAGGTCTATCTCTCATCTAAAGATCTAGAGAGGGTGATCCATGCCTTCATAACTTCTCGACTTGATTCCTGTAGCCTGCAGCTCATCCAAAATGCAGCTGCTCGCCTCCTTACAGGAAAGAAAAAGAGGAACCATATAACACCAGTGTTTAGCTCCCTCCACTGGCTTCCTGTTGGTCACAGGATTGATTTAAAACTTTATTGTTAACTTTCAAACCTCTTAATGGACTGGCACCGCCTTACTGAACTCCTTCATGTCCTCTCTTCACTTAGAGAGCTGAGGTCAGCCACTCAGCTGCCCCTGGACTTACCTAAACCGAGGCTCATAACCAGAGGCGATCGAGCCTTTGCAGTAGCTGCCCCTAACTAGTGGAACAGCGCACCACTCCATATTAGATCTGCCCCGTCTCTTGCACACTTCAAATCATTGTGAAAAACACATCTCTTCACTTTGGCATTCTTTTCAAGTTGAGAACATTTTTATCCCAGCAGTTTTTTTTTTTATTAAAAAAATAAATCTTATTTTATCTTTACTATTGGCATGTTGCAGTTTTCTTGTTTCCAAGTCTTTATAAATTAGCTATATGTATAAAATTGAACTTGACATTAAAAGATTAATTTAAGATCATACACTAAAAAACAGTATGAAAGAACGTTTTGATAGATTTCTACTTTACTTTATCTTCTATATATTCCACTACAGATGTTACTGTTCCCTAGTTCTAAACCACACAGGCAAACACAAACACACACGGACACACGGACACACATACACATGCGCTTACGCACACACACACACACACACACTCACACAGACGCACACACACTTGTTTATGCCAGCTGGAATCAGCTCCAATGAGACAGAAGCAGCTGTTTACACATCCCAAAATATTCTGTTTTACAGAAACTCTTTAATCTCTTTAGTCCTTATTTAGTATTTGACATTGAAACAATTTACTGCTTATTCCCACCTCCTCTCTGAAGTCATCAGGGGCAAAGGCAGCTGCTCCTCTTGTTTTCGGGCTCGTCAGATAAATATAATTTCAGCTTTGTCATGTTATGTGCGGTTTGCTTCCACCACCGACTCAGTGATTTTCCAGTAACATTCAAGTCAAATAAAAGTAGCCGTTTAGTGTCATGGTTCTTTATTGGAGTCATCCACTCCATTCTGTCCACTGTCTGTATTCACTCTCACTACCCTCCTTTAATTTTACCCATCATCATCATCATCCTTTGATTTGTTCTTAAAAGAATCATACCCTGGTCTTTTTCTTTTTTAAATTTATATCGGATTTTTAAAGAAAATGGATCCCATCCCTTTTATGTATCATTTCAGAGCAGATGTTTTCTTTGTTTAAATTTCACAATCATGCCATGTCTGTGGTTTTTCTCACAGAGCCCTGAGATTGAGATAGAGAAAGTGATATCATAGAGATTTTGATCTTAGTGTTCTTGTAAACGTGTTGGTAAATTCAACTTGACAGTAAATACTGTGTAATAAAGAGACTGGAAGCCTTCATGCTGCTCTCACCCACATCAAAATGAGATCTATCAGGGTTTTCATAAATGTATTAAAATGTTTATGCATTCACAAAAGTTTGAGCAATGCACAAAGGTCCTTATGATCAAACAAGTGTCCTTGAGATGATATTGAACCATTAAACCTGAGTTGGTACAAAAAATATAATTTGGACTTAAAATGTGTTCGTTTATTTGACATTTATTTTAACAATAATATTGGAAGTCTTAAAATCACCAAACAACAAATACCTGATAACAGGTATGAAAAGTAAGTGAGTGAAATTAATAAAAACAGAGAAGTTTGCATTGTGTCTTTATTGCTGAGGACTATTTCACATCAACAAGCATCAGGTGATCAGTGACCAAGTTAAATCAGACTAAACAATCACTGAGGACACATTATGCGAGATGCACAAACAGAAGGAAAATGGTCAGTACAATATCCATCATTCCATTTCTTATGGGTGATAAAGTTGTTATGAACACAGTTTTCCCTTCCGTAGTTGTTGTTTGGCTCTCCTGGGAGCCAAAATGTAAAGTTCACTGCAGAACCATCAGACCACATCCAGCTGCCTTCTTTGTGGAGGTCGCTCAGTCCGATCCAGGTTCTTCCTTCAGCATGGTCAAAGTTCTTGATCAGGGTTTTGATGAAATTCTGTTCATCCAGACTGTGAATAGACACCAGGTTGGCTCCCTGTGACACACAGTAGAGCTCTGCATCAGTCCAGTTCATATGTATGGACACGTACTTGTAGTATCGGTTGTTGAATTTGAACCAGGCCACCTCACAGTGTCCTTGCTGAAGCTTGACCTCAGATCCATCTGAAGGAGACACAGCACCTAGGGTCAGGGTGAACAGAAGGCAGAGCAGGATCATGTTGGCGTCTCTCTCTCTCTCTGTCACAGGAGCAGGACGAGGGGTTGGAGCTGATCTGCACTGTTGGATGAGAATGAGAGTTTGAAGGAGACAGGTGGGCAGGCTGTGTTCTTTTATACTCTTCAGAGAGGCTGTCTGCACTGTTGATGTGATGTTATTGGTCAAATGCAATTGGTAACATTTTGTTTTATACACAGCTGCACAGAAAAAGTGATGTCTCAGAACAAGAAGCAGAAAAACCAACCGCTCACCTGTGTCCTTGATGCTAACAACCATAGCAACAATAAGAAATGGAATGATGGATATTGTACTGACCTTATTCCTTCTGTTTGTGCATCTCGGATAATCTGTCCTCAGTGATTGTTAAATCTGATTAACCCGGTGACTGATCACCTGATGCTTGTTGACATGAAATAGTCCTCAGCAATAAAGATACAAATGCACCCTTCTTTGTTTGGAGTCATTTCACTCACTTACTTTTCATACCTGTTGTCAGGTAATTGCTGTTTGTTGATTATAACAATTCCAATGTTATTGTTAAAAACAATGACAAATACACACATTTAGTGTTCAGTACAAATAAAATGATGATGATGACAATGATGATGATTATTGGTCAAATTAAAGGAGGGCAGTGAGAGTGAATGCAGACAGAGGACAGAATGGAGTGGATGACTTGAAAAAAGAAGCATGTAACTAAATGGCTACTTTTATCTGACTTAAACCCTTGCTGCAAGGACACAGGGGGCAGGTATGTCACTTTGTGGTTGACGTCTTCTCATTCACACCAAGTAAACAACTGCCAAAATATACGTTGACACATCGACAATGTTACGATTACAAAGTCTTTAATGTGTCCTCTTTTATTGTGAACTTTGTATTTTTTCTAACATGCAAACAGCATTGCTTTAATTAAACAGGAATTCACACAGACATGACAACAGCTAATAAATGACTGAGCACGGCAGACTGACTTGCTCCTCTGATTCTCTCTGCCTGCCACTGTCACAAGCTACAGATAGTTAATTAGTAAGTCAAAAATACTTTTAATGAAATACATGAAATAGAATAGATCATATTTGGATCTCTGCTGTCACTCCTAATGATCTCATCAAGTGGTTTAATTGTTATTTGTGTTATGAATAAATAGCATCTCCCTATTGCTTGGATCTCCCCAATAAGAACTCTGATGGTTACATGCTGTTAATAAATACATAATGATTTAAACATGAGAGCGAACCAACCAACCTGAATCAGACGTGTTCGCCCCATAATCAACAAACACTCTAAAAAGACAATGAGGAAATTAGTGTGAGGAAAATAATTCTTCAAATATTCTTAACAACTGTTAAGCTTTGAAACGTCCAAGAGAGCTCTGCTATTTGTTTTCTATGTTCTTATGTTTCATTTGTTGTATTGCACTATAACAGTGCCACAGTGGTGGGATGTAACAAAGTACATTTACATACTTACTGTACTTAAGAAAATTTTCCGTGTGTCCTTACTTTGAATGGATTTATTTTTGTCTACTTTTCACTTTTCCTCCACTACATATATCAGCTATTATCTGCTCTTTCTACGAATGTGGGACTTTGTTACCAAACAGGTGGTGCTCTGGGCAAGTTGTTATCTGGATAGGAACCTATAGTGGCCCAAGTGGTAAACAGTGAACATGGCCCAAAAAAATGCAGAACTAACTTTGCCCTCTAGCTCCTATGAGTCACTCTTCTGTGAAGAGTCTTGCTGTTCATTGGACAGTGTTTTTAAATTTGACAATCTGTTGTTAGGTCTAGATTCTTTCAGTTGAGACTTATAGCTAAGGTAAAGGTCTATCTCTCATCTAAATATCTAGAGAGGGTGATCCATGCCTTCATAACTTCTCGACTTGATTCCTGTAGCCTGCAGCTCGTCCAAAATGCTGCTGCTCGCCTCCTTACAGGAAAGAAAAAGAGGAACCATATAACACCAGTGTTTAGCTCCCTCCACTGGCTTCCTGTTTGTCACAGGATTGATTTTAAAACTTTATTGTCAACTTTCAAACCTCTTAATGGACTGGCACCGTCTTACTGAACTCCTTCATATCCACTCTTCACTTAGAGAGCTGAGGTCAGCCACTCAGCTGCTCCTGGACTTACCTAAACCGAGGCTCATAACCAGAGGTGATCGAGTCTTTGCAGTAGCTGCCCCAAACTACTGGAACAGCGCACCACTCCATATTAGATCTGCCCCGTCTGTAGCACACTTCAGATCATTGTGAAAAACACGTCTCCTCTCTTTGGCCTTCTTTTCAAGTTAAGAACGTTTTTATCCCAGCAGGTTTTATTGTATCATATTTTATTTTATTTTACTTTATTTTTATTTTATCTTCACAATTGGTATTTTGATGTATTGCATGTTGTTGTTTTTCTTGTTTCCAAGTTTTTATAAACGTGCTTTATAAATAAAATAGAACTTGACATTAACAGTTTAATTTAAGATCATACACTAAAAAACAGTATGAAAGAACAGTTTTGATGGATTTCTACTTTCCTCTATCTTCTATCTATTCCACTACAAATTGTATTGTTAAGGCCGAATTATAGTCGGGTTGCACGCCCGCGCACACACACACACACACACACACACACAGTCCTCTGTCTGCATTCACTCTCACTACCCTCCTTTAATTTGACCCATCATCATAATCATCATCAGAATCATCATTTTATTTGTACTTAACACTAAATGTGTTTATTTGTCACTTAATATCAACAACTGTTTAGCTTTGGAGCGTCCAGGAGAGCTCTGCTCTTTGATTTATATGTTCTTATATTTCATGCATATCTATGGCACCATAATAGTGCCACAGTTTTTTATTTCTTTAAAGTAATGAATAATGAATGGTCCATGGTCCAATCAGATCTGGCACGAAACATTACACTGGTGAAGAAACATCTTTCGAAATCCAGCTAACAAACATTTAAACAGCAATGAGAACAGATACAAACTATCGGTCAATGATACATCTGATATCAGTGCTTTTTAAATACCGGTGAGTTCAATGTTCCCTTTGCCATTTCTGGGAAGCTGCTGAGATCACTGGGCACCAGCAGCTGCCATTTATCTACAGATTTGATCATTTACTTTTATCTTTGTTCTGAGCTTTTCCTTTGGAAATTCTTGACTCACTTTGATACAGTTGGAGGCTTCATAATAGATCCAGTTAAATTGTACAAATTGTCTTAAAACGGAAGAAAATTAGTTTGTCCAGCAGTTTAGATTCATGATTCAAACATCTTAATATAACAACTTCATTTGTTCCTTTTGTTTTCACTTAGCATTTAATTTGACAAGCCCAAAATGCTTGATATCACTGTCTTCAATGGATCCAGTTGAGTCGAAGATTTTCTTTCTTTTACTTGCTCATGTTCCGTAGAACTGTGCAAATCTGGTTTCTGATTCAAGGAGCAGGACTTCAAAATTAATACATTTATGATATATCTGTTAATTTAGAAATAATAACACAGGGGATCCACCGAGTTCTGAATATTTTGGTGTTGTCTATGGAGTTTCTTATGGTGTAAGTGTTAAAAAAGGAAAACAAAGATGGACCAAATACATTCCTCTAAAACAGCTTCCCACCTCAGCCATGTTGTTTTTGGGAGCTTCAGAGAGGGTGTTTGAAATCATTGGACATTTCAGTAATATGCAACCACAGTGTGAGTGAAGGCAGGTGAAATAAACCACCGGCTCACCTTGATGTCACATAAAACCTATAGTTTATTCATTTTCAGTAAAATGTTAACATAGTAAAACAAAGCTTTAGAAAAGACGTGTAGCTCCAGCTATCTGAAGGCTGGGGGGTCACGAGGGGGAGACTTATTGCTTCATTGTTGACTCTTTTGGTTTCCATTTACAACAGATAAGTAATAACATAACAACTGTAGGCGTTTATTTACACAGACAATATTACAATAGTACAAAGCCTTCAATGTGTCCTGTCTTGCATTGTGAACTTTGTGTTTTTCTTTTAACATGCAAACAGAGTTCAAAACATTGTCATAAAAATATTTTACAAAGTTATGACAATGATAAAATACTGAATTCAACCTCCTGTGGTTTTCTCAAACGTCATCAGACCAACTTGCTCCTCTGCTGCCCTCAAGTGGCCATAAAACACAATACATACTTTTACAGTCCAGCAGTGCAGATTCAAACCCACACACACCTTTTTGATCTGATGTGTGTGCACGTGTTAAACCTCAGGCACATAAACAATTTTGTCAACTTTCAACTTTCAAATACATAAATAAACTATATATTACAATAAATAACTCATTCAGCACAATTATTCTGCTCCGTGGACGAGGTGGAGTAGAGTTGTGACGTGCACGTGCGTGTGTGTGTCATGGTTAATAGTAAATATGATGACCACAGGGCCTCTCTATCGTGAGGAACACCTCACACATCAAGAGGGTGAATGCACCACACCAACACAAACATTTATCACAGAAGTAATATATTTTTTTTTAAAAGAAAGTCAATCTAATGATAGGAACATATATTAAATGTCAGTCAAATGCATAATGCTAATATGCCAACGCACACACTCACAGTGCTAGGGAAAGAGATTACATTCCTTGTAGTTTCAAGAGCAGCACATTCAGTCAAAAACAGTGATATGTTTGACAAACATCCTAAAATGAGCAGATGATTTGTCAGATCTGTCGGAGCTTCAGGAAACAACGTGGTTGAACAATTCACGACTCCCTTAATATGTAGTGATAGTATTACAGAAAAATTCAAGTGTTAATTTTTGCTATCCTCATGTTGTTCAATAAATTTAATGGGAAGAGATGTTATGTGTCTTTTCGGCATTTCTTTCGTTTCCACATCAGGAGGCGCAGTGGTCCGAATGGCTGATCTGGATCTACCACAGATTTACACAAGCTGGAATCCAGTTGAATCCTTCAGCAGAATCAAAGTTCTTGATCAGGGCTTTGACGAAGTTCTCTTCCTCCAGATTGTGGATAACCCCCAGGTTGGCTCCCTGTGACACACAGTAGAACTCTGCATCAGCCTAGGTCATCTCTGTGGCCACGTACTTGTAGCAGCGGTTGTTGAAGCTGAACCAGAACATGGGACAGTTTCCACGCTGCAGCCTGACCTCAGGTCCATCTAAAGGAGACACAGCACCCAGGATTCTCATTCTCTCTTCTTCTCATTCTCTCTCTCTCTCTCTCTCTCTCTCTCTCTCTCTCTCTCTCTCTCTCTCTCTCTCTCTCTCTCTCTCTGTATCACAGGAGCAGGACGAGGGGTTGGAGATGATCTGCACTGTTGGATGAGAATGAGAGTTTGAAGGAGACAGGTGGGCAGGCTGCGTTCTTTTATACTCACGAGGGCAGATATGTCACTTTGTGGTTCACGCCTCCTCATTCACACCAGGTAAACAACTGCCAAACACAAGTTGACACATCAACAATGTTACGCATTTGAACAAAAATGTCTGCACTTTCTACTTCGTATATTCTGAAAACTGGCTCGTTACTTGAGCAGTGGACGTGCGCCACTACGCACGGCGCACCTCTCAGTCACTCACTCACTCGCGTGCCTGCTGCCCCGGGAGATGTGCAGCCCGGCCTTTCTGGTAACGATCCCTCCGCAGGTTCACCTTCAGAAACTTTGTTAAGAGTTTTACTTCCTCTAGATCAGCCGTTACCAAGCTTAAGAATGCTGTGGCCCAATTTCAAAACTGAAAAATGTGTGCGGCCCACCCACATCTTTAATCACAACTATATGATCCACACACACGACTAGAATCATACATATTATAAATGTTATGGCAAAAATTAAATGAATATGAACGCGGGCATATGCAGTGCAAATCCAATAACAACCACATTTAAACATAACAATTTGCAAAGCAACCAATGTAAAACAAACAGGAGTCCAAATAGGGTATTGTTAAAATTCATTCTTACTGTTTGTATAACAGAGCACGACAAGGATATCCGGGAGAAGACAAACACATTCGAGGCTTAACCAAATATACTTAAGGTGTTTAAGCTAGACCTGTGCTGGTCTCATCAATATTTCGTAGAAAATGGTATGAAAAGTAATGCACTAGAATTTGTATGAATTTCACGTAATCTTGAGTCAGGGGGCTGGGGACACGTGACCTTTGCGCCTCTCTCTCTTCGTTAAAACAAAAAACATGGCGGACATTCATCTAATCCCAACCCTAATATGAAAAATATATATGAACTCTGCACCACGCTGATTCAGCTGAGTGACAGCCGCAGGAATAAGCTGTTCCTGAACGTGATGGTCCGGGAACGAAGGACCCTGTAGCGCCTCCCAGAGGGGAGGAGGGCAAACAGTCTAAGGCTGAGGTGTGAGAATTTGGGTTGTTACAGTTTTTTTTGATTGCTTCGGCACGATTTTCAAAACAGGGCCCGGTGTTTCAAACACTAAACACTATCAGCACAACCACACACCTAATCATCAGAACACTTCAAAATGAAACACTCTTGTAAAAACTATACACTTTTTTATCAAAACCATATTATTTTGCCATATGAAACACACACGCTTCATATTACTTAATTCTGCTTTAGCCAGTTACACACTGCTGTTGTTAACCTTAAACAATTTTAGCAATTCCAGTTCTCAGTGATTAGTGTACTGTAAGTGAAGTACTCTGAGAAAGTGCAAATATACAATAAATTCACCAAACACAAGACCAATGCTGCAGACTCATGAAAATTGAATTTATTTCTCTCCATATCCCCAAATCAGTCAATATGTCAACATGGAGAATCACAACAAAACATGTCCCAGTTGTCATGCTACTACAGGAGTGTGCATAACACTGTAGGCTCGACAAATATCAGACAAGCAGAACATTCTGTATCCAGTACAGGTTTCAATGAGGGATACCTGAGCCTGGGGCTGGAGATCGTAAAACCTCCATCACCATGCAGAGAAAAACTCTTTGATTGGGTTTAGAGACAGAGAGTATGGTGGAAGGTACAGTACTGTAAACTGTGGATGGTGTTGAAACCAGTTCTGGACCAGAGCAGAGCAGTGGAATGACCCATTGTCCCAGATGACAATGGATTGCATCTGGTGCCTGTGGTTTACTGCTGTGACGATGTTGTGTAATCGGTCCAAACATGTAAGGATGTGAGTTGTGTTGTAAGGGATCATGTTGTTGTGACGGAGGAGAACCACATTCTGTGTAGTGACAGCACAAAGGGTGATGTTACCCCCACGTTTTCCTGGGACATGGATTATAGCCCCGTGGACAATGATATTTCTGCCTCTCCTTTTTGATTTTGTCCTATGAACCCTAAAATTAAAAGTAGTACACTATTAGCAAAACCTTACACTCAAGAAGCAAAACATCAGCCCATATTTGCACAACTATAAGCACATTGTGAACCTCACACTTGCTGCAAAACTCTACACACAGTGATTTGCAAAACACTAAACACACTTAACATACATTACACACAAAAATCTATCATGAAGTCACATCCTTGCAATACCAAAGCACTGACTGTCAAATGACCACACCATCCAACCAATTGGTTCAACACAGTCATCAGGTGTGCAAACTCTCGTTTGCTTAATTGTAGACACACCAATCAGGTGTGTAAGCACTATAAAAAGCAGCAGGTGAGTTCATCGTTCTTCAAGCACAATGGAAAGAGTCAGAGAAAGAGTAGGACGAGGACGAGGAGGAGGAGGAGGAGGAGAACGAGGAGGAGGAGGAGGAGGAAGGGGAGGAAGAGGAAGACAAGAAGGTGCTCAAAGAGGACCGAATCTGACAAATGAGATCCGCGCAACACTGGTTGACCACATTGTCAACCACGGCCTGACGCTGAGGGAGGCTGGACTGCGAGTACAGCCAAATCTAAGCCGATATATAGTGGCAAGTGTGATGAGAACATTTCGACTGGAAAATAGGTATATTGTAAAAATATCATATCAAAAACATCTGCACGGTTTCAGTAACTGCTTACAGTACTGTATTCTATGCACTATCAGCACTTCTGTTACCTTTTCCTGTGAAATTACTGTACTATTGCATACTGTTTTTTTTTTCTACATAGGATTGAGGGTCGGGGACGACAAGGGGGAAGGCCTCCTATGTTCACAGAACAGCAAGAGAGGGAGATAGTAAACATGGTTTTGGCCAACAATGCTATAACACTCAAGCAGCTCCAAGCTAACATTGTCAATAACCACACCATTTTCAATGATATCCATCAGGTCTCAACATCAACACTGGCACGCATCCTAAAAAATAAACATATTCAAATGAAGCAAATTTATCGAGTGCCTTTCGAGCGCAATTCCGAAAGGGTGAAACGACTGCGGCATGATTATGCAGAGGTATGTATTCACTTTAGCAGTGTGATCTTGCATACTGTCTCAGTCTTTTACTGTACTGTAATATGTATACTAGATCTACACTGAACTACACAATTTTGCCTGACACTGTTTTTCAGAGAGTTTTACGAATGGATGGAGAGGAGATCCAGCATGAGTTCATTTACGTAGATGAGGCTGGGTTCAACCTGACGAGAACACGAAGGAGGGGAAGAAACATCATTGGCCACAGGGCTATAGTCAATGTCCCAGGGCAACGTGGGGGTAATATAACACTCTGTGCAGCCATAACACAGAATGGGGTCCTCCACCGCCATGCCCATATGGGCCCTTACAACACAGCACTCATACTTACATTCTTGGACCAATTGCACAACATAACAGCAGCAAATCAAATCGATCATATGCAATACATTGTTGTCTGGGACAATGTGTCTTTCCACCGCTCTGCTCTGGTTCAGAACTGGTTTCAGCAACATCCACATTTCACCATCCTATATCTTCCACCATACTCTCCATTCCTCAACCCTATAGAAGAGTTTTTCTCGGCATGGCGGTGGAAGGTATATGATCTCCGTCTCCAGGCTGAGGTACCCCTCATCCAAGCCATGGAGGAGGCCTGTGACCAGATGGAGGTGGCAGCAATGCAAGGATGGATTCGTCATTCAAGACGTTTCTTTCCAAGGAGCCTTGCTAATGACAACATTGCCTGCGATGTTGATGAAATTCTCTGGCCAGATCCAGCTAGGCGAAGAGACAATGTCTAGTTTTTTTTTGTTTGTTTTTTTGAACTTACAATACGTAAAGTGACGTTTGGTTACAGTATTATGAATCTCTGTCAACATTTTGGGCGTGTTGAGAAATAAATGAGTTTCTTCAGTCTGTAACATTGGTCTTGTGTAGTGTTTGGTGAATTTACATTATATTTGTACTTTGTTGATAGTAGCCTACTCTAATCATAGGGAAGTAGAAGTGCTAAAAGTGTTTTAGGTTTATCACAGCAGAGTGTAACTCGTGCAAACAGAGTATAGTAATGTGAAACGTGTGTGTTTCATATGGTAACAAAGTGTGGTTTTTAAAAAGAAGTGTATAGTTTTTACAAGAGTGTTTAATTTTGC
This sequence comes from Pleuronectes platessa, assembly GCF_947347685.1. Classification (NCBI taxonomy): domain Eukaryota; kingdom Metazoa; phylum Chordata; class Actinopteri; order Pleuronectiformes; family Pleuronectidae; genus Pleuronectes; species Pleuronectes platessa. The sequence continues at coordinate 12,046,263 of NC_070643.1, forward strand.
AAAGGATCTGTAGTGTTTTGCTAATTGGGTGTGTGGTTGTGCTAATTGTGTGTATTGTTTTGAAAACACGGGCCCTGTTTTGAAAATCGTGCTTAAGCAATCGAGAAAAACTGTAAAGGGAGGAAAATAATTGTTCACTAAATATCAACAACTGTTTAGTTTTGGAACATCCAGTAGAGCTCTGCTCTTTGTTTTCTGCGTTCTTATAATTTATGCATATTTATTGCACTATAACAGTGCCACAGTAGTGGGATGTAACAAAGTACATTTACTTAATTACCGTATTTAAGAGCATTTTCCATGTGTCTGTGATTTAAGTGGATTTTTTTTTTACTCTTTTCATTTTTACTCAACTACATATTATATCAGATGTATCTGCACTTTCTATGAATCTTGGACTTTTTTGCCAGGTGGTGCTCTGGGTAAGTTGTAATCTGGATAGGAACCTATAGTGGCCCAAGTGGTAAATAGTGAACATGGCCAAAAAAGAGAAAAACTAATTTGGCCCAGCCCCTATGATTCACTCCTCTGTGAAGAGTCTTGGTGTTCATTTGGACAGTGTTTTTAAATTTTACAATCTGTTGGTCACAGGATTGATTTTAAAACTTTATTGTTAACTTTCAAACCTCTTAATGGACTGTCACCGCCTTCCTGAACTCCTTCATATCCACTCTTCACTTAGAGAGCTGAGGTCAGCCACTCAGCTGCTCCTGGACTTACCTAAACCGAGGCTCAGGCGATCGAGCCTTTGCAGTAGCCGCCCCAAACTAGTGGAACAGCGCACCACTCCATATTAGATCTGCCCCGTCTCTAGCACACTTCAAATCATTGTGAAAGACACTTCTCTTCTCTTGGCCTTCTTTTCAAGTGGAGAACATTTTTATCCCAGCAGATTTTATTGTATCATATTTTACTTTATTTTATTTTATTTTAACTTTACAATTGGTATTTTGATGTATTTCATGTTGCTGTTTTTCTTGTTTCGAAGTTTTTACAAATGTCCTATACAAATAAAAATGAACTTGACATTAACAGTTTTATTTAAGATCATACACTAAAAAACTGTATGGTAGAACTGTTTTGATGGACTTCAACTTGAATCTATCTTCTATCTCTTCCACTACACATTTGACTGTTCCCTAGTTCAAAACCACACACACACAGAGACACACATACACACACACACAAACACACACTTTGTTCATGCCAGCTGGATCAGCTCCAATGAGACAGAAGCAGCTGTTTAGACATCCCAAAATATTTTCCCTTCCAGAAACTCTTTAAACTCTTTAGTCCTTATTTAGTATTTGAAATTGAAAAAGTCTCCTCCTTTTTCCTTCCTTAAAAACAAGAGCTGCTCCTCTTGTTTTTGCTTCCACCACCGACTCAGTGATTTTCCAAAAAGATTAAAGTCAAATAAAAAAAGCCGTTTAGTTTCATGCTTCATTTTTTCAAGTCATCCACTCCATTCCATCCTTTGTCTGCATTCACTCTCACTACCATTCTTTAATTTGACCCATCATCATCATCATCATCATCCTTTTATTTGTACTCATGGATTTTAACAATAACATTGGAAATGTTAAAATCAACAAACAACAAATACCTGACAACAGGTATAAAAAGTAAGTGAGTGAAATGAGAACAAACATAGAAGGTTGCATTTGTATCTTTATTGCTGAGGACTATTTCATGTCAACAAGCATCAGGTGATCAGTGACCAGGTTAAATCAGATTTAACATCACTGAGGACAGAGTATGCGAGATGCACAAACAGAAGGATGATTGTTACTACAAGGTAGATCATTCCATTTCTTATCGATGCCGTTGGTATGACCACAGTCTTCCCTTCTGTGGTAGTTGTCTGGCTGTCCTGAGGACCAAAAGGTAAACTTCACTGCACAACCATCAGACCACATCCAGCGGCCTTCTTTGTGGAGGTCGCTGAGTCCGATCCAGGTGATTCCTTCAGCATGGTCAAAGTTCTTGATCATGTTTGTGATGAAGTTATGTTCATCCAGGCTGTGGATAGACACCAGGTTGGCTCCCTGTGACACACAGTAAAGCTCTGCATCGGCCCAGGTCATCTGTGTGGACACGTACTTGTAGCAGCGGTTGTTGAAGCTGGACCAGAACATGGGACAGTTTCCACGCTGCAGCTTGACCTCAGGTCCATCTGAAGGAGACACAGCACCCAGGGTCAGGGAGAACAGAAGGAGGAGCAGGATCATGTTGGCGTCTCTCTCTCTCTCTGTCACAGGAGCAGGACGAGGGGTTGGAGATGATCTGCACTGTTGGATGAGAATGAGAGTTTGAAGGAGACAGGTGGGCAGGCTGCGTTCTTTTATACTCACGAGGGCAGATATGTCGCTTTGTGGTTCACGCCTCCTCATTCACACCAGGTAAACAACTGCCAAACACAAGTTGACACATCAACAATGTTACGCATTTGAACACAAATGTCTGTACTTTCTACTTCGTATATTCTCAAAACTGGCTCGTTACTTGAGCAGCGGATGTGCGCCACTACACACGGCGTACCTCTCTCTCGCTCACTCGCGTGCCTGCTGCCCCAGGAGATGTTCGGGGGGGGGGGGGGGGGGGATTTGAAAACTGAAAAATGTGTGCAGCCCACACACACACACGACTAGAATCATACATATTATTAATTTTATCGCAAAAATTGAATGAATATGAACCCAGGCATATGCAGTGCAAATCCAATAACAACCACATTTAAACATAACAATTTGCAAAGCAACCAATGTAATACAAACAGGAGTGCAAATAGGGCTTGTTAAAATTCATTCTTACTGTTTGTATAACAGAGCAAGACAAGGATATCCCAGAGAAGACAAACACATTCGAGGCTTAACCAAATATACTTAAGGTGTTTAAGCTAGACCTGCGCTGGTCTCATCAAAATTTCGTAGGAAATGGTATGAAAAGTAATGCACTAGAATTCGTATGAATTCCAAGTAATCTTGAGTCAGGGGGCTGGGGACACGTGACCTATGCGCTTCTCTCTCTTTGTTAAAACAAAAAACATGGCGGACATTCATCTAACCCCAACCCTAATATGAAAAATATATATGAACTCTGCACCACGCTGATTCAGCTGATTGACAGCTGCAGGAATAAGCTGTTCCTGAACGTGATGGTCTGGGAACGGAGGACCCTGTAGCGCCTCCCAGAGGGGAGGAGGGCAAACAGTCTGTGGCTGAGGTGTGAGAATTTGGGGTGATACAGTTTTTTTCGATTGCTTAGGCACGATTTTCAAAACAGGGCCCGGTGTTTCAAACACTAAACACTATCAGCACAACCACACACCCAATCAGCAGATCACCTCAGATCCTTTGCAAAATGAAACACTCTTGTAAAAACTATACACTTTTTTATCAAAACCATATTTTGAAACACACATACTTCATATGACTAAATTCTGTTTTAGCCAGTTACACACTGCAGTTGCTAACCTAAAACACTTTTAGCAATTCCAGTTCTCAGTGATTAGAGTACTGTAAGTGAAATACACAGAGAAAGTGCAAATATACAATAAATTCACCAAACACTACACAAGACCAATGCTGCAGTCTCATGAAAATATAATTTATTTCTCTCCATATACCCCAATCAGTAAAAATGACAACATGGAGAATCACAACAAAACATGTCCCAGTTTTCATGCTACTACAGGAGTGTGCATAACACTGTAGGCTCGACAAATATCAGACAAGCTGAACATTCTGTGTCCAGTACAGGTTTCAATGAGGGGTACCTGAGCCTGGGGCTGGAGATCGTAATCCCTCCACCGCCATGCCGAGAAAAAATCCTTTATTGGTTTTAGAAACGGAGAGTATGGTGGAAGGTATGGAACTGTACAGTACACCAATCCAGTTCAAGCACTATACAAATGCAACAGCCGAGTTCACCTGACTTCCACCAAAATGGAGCTTGTCCTCAAAAGAAAAGATGAGTGAGGGTGAGAGGGGGAATCCACGGAGGAGGAGAACGCTGCAGCTGCGGCATGATTATGTGGAGGTATGTATTGTTCACTTTAGCACTGTGATGTTGCATACTGCACACGTAACCTTTATAATGTAAATGTACTGTATTCCAGACCTATGCTGAACTACACAATCTTGTCTTTCACTGTATTTCTGAGAGTTCTACAGATGGATGCTGAGGAAATCCCACATGAATTCATATATATAGATGAGGCAGAGTTCAACCTGACAAAAGCAAGAAGGAGAGGCAGAAATATCATTGGCCACGGGGCTGTAATCAATGTCCCAGGGCAACGTGGGGGTAACATCACCCTTTGCGCTGGCACTACACAGAATGGGGTCCTCCTCTATCACTCCAATATGGGCCTCACACACAAAATGCTGACAGGCCTCGACACTCACGTCGCCACAAGCCTCCTCCATGGCCTGGAGCAGTGTGACCCGGTCCTGTGGGTTCCGTTCATAAACCTTCCACCTCCAAGCTGAAAATAATTCCTCAATGGGATTCAGGAAAGGAGAATAAGGTGGAAGGTATAGAACGGGAAAATGTGGGTGGTCCTGGAACCACTCACCCACTTGAGCAGCCCGGTGGAAGCTCACCTTTTCCCAGGGGCCGGTTTTTCAAAAGTAATCTGATCGGATTACGGCTATCGGAATTGGATCAAATCTTGAAAATGGGTATTTCAAAAGAAAAAAAGGATTCAGAAATTGGATTGGATCACGTAATCTAATCTTGTTGTTGATCCGGATCAAATCTTGAGTTTGGGTTTTTCAAAAGTTTTTGGTAGGATTGAACAGAAGGAGGAGCAGGATCATGTTGGCGTCTCTCTCTCTGTCACAGGAGCAGGACGAGGGGTTGGAGATGATCTGCACTGTTGGATGAGAATGATAGTTTGAAGGAGACAGGTGGGCAGGCTGTGTTCTTTTATACTCTTCAGAGAGGGTGTCTGCACTGTTGATGTGATGTTATTGGTCAAAGGCACTTGGCAAACACTTCGTTTTATACACAGCTGCCCGATAAAAGTGTTTTCTCATAGCACGAGAAAGAAAAACCAACAGCTCACCTGGAAGTCACATAAGTTTTCCCATGATTTTACAGTTCAACCTTTTGACCTCGTAAAACGCAGCTTTAGAAAAGACGACACGAGGGCAGATATGTCACTTTGTGGTTGACGTCTTCTCATTCACACCAGGTAAACAACTGCCAAACACAAGTTGACACATCAACAATGTTACGATTACAAAGTTTTTAATGTGTCCTCTCTTGTATTTTGAACTTTGAGTTTTTCCAACATGCAAACAGCATTGTTTTAATTAGTTTTTCACAGTTGTTAACACACAAAAAGCAAAAATTCGGCACAATTTGCACAACCTACACTTCATGTACCAATTGCTCGACCCAATTTGGCACTACTTCACACTCCCTTATCTGCATTAGACTCTGACTTTTCTTCTTTACACTCTGATGTCAATTACCTTGTTGTCAAAACACTACACACACTGTTCAGTTGTTGCACACACTTCTCAAGTAAAATCTCAAAGCATCAACCTACAACACACAAATACTCAAATCTCTAAACATTCAGGTCTGTTGAGCAATTTCACCTCATTTACACAGCCTAACAGGAGACTGAAACTGTAGATATGGTTCGTGAGAACAACTCTATCACACTCAGACAAATAAAAACTAGGATCCTGGCTGACCATGCTACATTTAGAAACGTCCAGACCGTCAGCCTCTCTACATTGGAGCGTATTCTTCATAGGAATGCCATGTGGATGAAACAAGTGCTCAGGTTCCCATTTGAACGGAGCACAGGCATCAAGGAGTTATTGTGAGAGTTTGTGCTTGTAAGTACCAACATTCAGCACTGACACATGCATGTATTGTACCTGTAATCCAATATTGTTCCTTTTCTACAGTGTCTCACTGTAGCCCACTGTGTTGACCTCTCTGTGTCCATACTGCAACTTGCATTCTCATGCTGTCTGTGTCAGCGGATCCAGGAGCATGACACAGCTCATGTGTTGTACCAGTACATCTTTATTAATGTTTGTGAAGGGGGGGGGGGGGGGGTGAGCAGGCCAATTTACAGTACTGTACTGTTCTCTGTGTGTACCGAAATAAACCTTTTTTTGCTGCGTATTTGTGTGCTGTTCTATGTTTGACTATGAAAAAAGTTGAGACATTTTACAAAAGGAGAAATGGCTCATTCTCCAGAGTCATTGTCATTCATATGGTGTGTTCCATTTCGATGATTGTGTTTTCAATTTTGCACTTCAGTGTGCTGTGAATGCTTGGTAGTGTGCAAGCAAATGCTTAGTTGTGTGTACTCAATGAATGGTATGTGTGTGTCATTTGAAAATATGGATGTGTGTACCGAATGAAAACACGAGTTCCATTTTGTGAACAGGTAAGAGATTAGATGGCAAAGAGTCATCTTGCAAAGGGAGTGTCAGGTTTAGCATTTTGTGTGTGAGGTTTTCAGTTGTCTGTGTGCAGTTTTGAGAAAGACGTTATTGTTTTGAAAAACGTGTGTTAACAATTGTGAAAAACTGTAAGCTTTGGAACGTCCAGGAGAGCTCTTATTGACATATACCACATACATTACACATACATTTATTGACCTCTTTATTACACTCTGTAGAACAGTCAACATTTTGTACCACACATCCCAGCTCCCTGTTTCATACACACACAAAGTAGAACACCAACAGCAGATAATGAGCAGACCTTGGCCAAATCCTCTCCCACACAACACACTAAGGCAGCTGCTTTGAGGCAGGAACATTATGACCTCTGGTAGCCACGACAATGGAGTGCCACAGTAGTGGGATGTAACAAAGTACATTTACTTAATTACCGTATTTAAGAGCATTTTCCATGTGTCTGTGATTTAAGTGGATTTTTTTTTTACTCTTTTCATTTTTACTCAACTACATATTATATAAGATGTATCTGCACTTTCTACGAATCTTGGACTTTTTTGCCAGGTGGTGCTCTGGGTAAGTTGTAATCTGGATAGGAACCTATAGTGGCCAAAGTGGTAAATAGTGAACATGGCCAAAAAAGAGAAACTAATTTGGGCCAGCCCCTATGATTCACTCCTCTGTGAAGAGTCTTGGTGTTCATTTGGACAGTGTTTTTAAATTTTACAATCTGTTGGTCACAGGATTGATTTTAAAACTTTATTGTTAACTTTCAAACCTCTTAATGGACTGTCACCGCCTTCCTGAACTCCTTCATATCCACTCTTCACTTAGAGAGCTGGGGTCAGCCACTCAGCTGCTCCTGGACTTACCTAAACCGAGGCTCAGGCGATCGAGCCTTTGCAGTAGCCGCCCCAAACTAGTGGAACAGCGCACCACTCCATATTAGATCTGCCCCGTCTCTAGCACACTTCAAATCATTGTGAAAGACACTTCTCTTCTCTTGGCCTTCTTTTCAAGTGGAGAACATTTTTATCCCAGCAGATTTTATTGTATCATATTTTACTTTATTTTATTTTATTTTAACTTTACAATTGGTATTTTGATGTATTTCATGTTGCTGTTTTTCTTGTTTCGAAGTTTTTACAAATGTCCTATACAAATAAAAATGAACTTGACATTAACAGTTTTATTTAAGATCATACACTAAAAAACTGTATGGTAGAACTGTTTTGATGGACTTCAACTTGAATCTATCTTCTATCTCTTCCACTACACATTTGACTGTTCCCTAGTTCAAAACCACACACACACAGAGACACACATACACACACACACAAACACACACTTTGTTCATGCCAGCTGGATCAGCTCCAATGAGACAGAAGCAGCTGTTTAGACATCCCAAAATATTTTCCCTTCCAGAAACTCTTTAAACTCTTTAGTCCTTATTTAGTATTTGAAATTGAAAAAGTCTCCTCCTTATTCCTTCCTTAAAAACAAGAGCTGCTCCTCTTGTTTTTGCTTCCACCACCGACTCAGTGATTTTCCAAAAAGGTTAAAGTCAAATAAAAGAAGCCGTTTAGTTTCATGCTTCATTTTTTCAAGTCATCCACTCCATTCCATCCTTTGTCTGCATTCACTCTCACTACCATCCTTTAATTTGACCCATCATCATCATCATCATCATCCTTTTATTTGTACTCATGGATTTTAACAATAACATTGGAAATGTTAAAATCAACAAACAACAAATACCTGACAACAGGTATAAAAAGTAAGTGAGTGAAATGAGAACAAACATAGAAGGTTGCATTTGTATCTTTATTGCTGAGGACTATTTCATGTCAACAAGCATCAGGTGATCAGTGACCAGGTTAAATCAGATTTAACATCACTGAGGACAGAGTATGCGAGATGCACAAACAGAAGGATAATTTCTATTACAAGGTAGATCATTCCATTTCTTATCTCTGCCGTTGGTATGACCACAGTCTTCCCTTCCGTGGTAGTTGTCTGGCTGTCCTGGGGACCAAAAGGTAAACTTCACTGCACAACCATCAGACCACATCCAGCGGCCTTCTTTGTGGAGGTCGCTGAGTCCGATCCAGTTGATTCTTGCAGCATGGTCAAAGTTCTTGATCATGTTTGTGATGAAGTTATGTTCATCCAGGCTGTGGATAGACACCAGGTTGGCTCCCTGTGACACACAGTAAAGCTCTGCATCGGCCCAGGTCATCTGTGTGGACACGTACTTGTAGCAGCGGTTGTTGAAGCTGGACCAGAACATGGGACAGCGTCCATGCTGCAGCTTGACCTCAGGTCCATCTGAAGGAGACACAGCACCCAGGGTCAGGGAGAACAGAAGGAGGAGCAGGATCATGTTGGCGTCTCTCTCTCTCTCTGTATCACAGGAGCAGGACGAGGGGTTGGAGATGATCTGCACTGTTGGATGAGAATGAGAGTTTGAAGGAGACAGGTGGGCAGGCTGCGTTCTTTTATACTCACGAGGGCAGATATGTCACTTTGTGGTTCACGCCTCCTCATTCACACCAGGTAAACAACTGCCAAACACAAGTTGACACATCAACAATGTTACGCATTTGAACACAAATGTCTGTACTTTCTACTTCGTATATTCTCAAAACTGGCTCGTTACTTGAGCAGCGGATGTGCGCCACTACACACGGCGCACCTCTCTCTCGCTCACTCGCGTGCCTGCTGCCCCGGGAGATGTTCGGGGGGGGGGGGGGGGGGGGGGCAGGACGAGACCCTAAAAAAACGGCCTTGGTCTGCAGGTTCACCTTCAGAAACTTTGTTAAGAGTTTTACTTCCTCTAGATCCGCCATTACCAAGCTTAAGAATGCTGCGGCCCAATTTGAAAACTGAAAAATGTGTGCAAAACACACACACACCTTTAATCTCAACTTTATGATCCACACACATGACTAGAATCATACATATTATTAATTTTATCGCAAAAATTAAATGAATATGAACGCGGGCATATGCAGTGCAAATCCAATAACAACCACATTTAAACATAACAATTTGCAAAGCAACCAATGTAAAACAAACAGAAGTGCAAATAGGGCTTGTTAAAATTCATTCTTACTGTTTGTATAACAGAGCACGACAAGGATATCCCGGAGAAGACAAACACATTCGAGGCTTAACCAAATATACTTAAGGCGTATAAGCTAGACCTGCGCTGGTCTCATCAAAATTTCGTAGGAAATGGTATGAAAAGTAATGCACTAGAATTCGTATGAATTCCAAGTAATCTTGAGTCAGGAGGCTGGGGACACGTGACCTATGCGCTTCTCTCTCTTTGTTAAAACAAAAAACATGGCGGACATTCATCTAACCCCAACCCTAATATGAAAAATATCTATGAACTCTGCACCACGCTGATTCAGCTGAGTGACAGCTGCAGGAATAAGCTGTTCCTGAACGTGATGGTCTGGGAACGGAGGACCCTGTAGCGCCTCCCAGAGGGGAGGAGGGCAAACAGTCTATGGCTGAGGTGTGAGAATTTGGGTTGATACAGTTTTTTTCGATTGCTTAGGCACGATTTTCAAAACAGGGCCCGGTGTTTAAAACACTACACACAATCAGCACAACCACACACCCAATCAGCAGATCACCTCAGATCCTTTGCAAAATGAAACACTCTTGTAAAAACTATACACTTATCAAAACCATATTTTGAAACACACATACATCATATGACTAAATTCTGTTTTAGCCAATTACACACTGCTGTTGCTAACCTAAAACACTTTTAGCAATTCCAGTTCTCAGTGATTAGAGTACTGTAAGTGAAATACACAGAGAAAGTGCAAATATACAATAAATTCACCAAACACTACACAAGACCAATGCTGCAGTCTCATGAAAATATAATTTATTTCTCTCCATATACCCCAATCAGTAAAAATGTCAACATGGAGAATCACAACAAAACATGTCCCAGTTGTCATGCTACTACAGGAGTGTGCATAACACTGTAGGCTCGACAAATATCAGACAAGCTGAACATTCTGTGTCCAGTACAGGTTTCAATGAGGGGTACCTGAGCCTGGGGCCGGAGATCGTAATCCCTCCACCGCCATGCCGAGAAAAAATCCTTTATTGGTTTTAGAAACGGAGAGTATGGTGGAAGGTATGGAACTGTACAGTACACCAATCCAGTTCAAGCACTATACAAATGCAGCAGCCGAGTTCACCTGACTTCAACCAAAATGGAGCTTGTCCTCAAAAGAAAAGATGAGTGAGGGTGAGAGGGGGAATCCACGGAGGAGGAGAACGCTGCAGCTGCGGCATGATTATGTGGAGGTATGTATTGTTCACTTTAGCACTGTGATGTTGCATACTGCACACGTAACCTTTATAATGTAAATGTACTGTATTCCAGACCTATGCTGAACTACACAATCTTGTCTTTCACTGTATTTCAGAGAGTTCTACAGATGGATGCTGAGGAAATCCCGCATGAATTCATATATATAGATGAGGCAGAGTTCAACCTGACAAAAGCAAGAAGGAGAGGCAGAAATATCATTGGCCACGGGGCTATCATCAATGTCCCAGGGCAACGTGGGGGTAACATCACCCTTTGCGCTGCCACTACACAGAATGGGGTCCTCCTCCGTCACGCCCATATGGGTCCTTACAACAATCCTCACATTCTCCCATGTTTGGAACGATTACACAACATCGTCACAGCAGTAAACCACATGCACCAGATAGAAATACATTGTCATCTGGGACAATGGGTCATTCAACCGCTCTGCTCTGGTCCCGAACTGGTTTCAACACCATCCACAGTTTACAGTACCATACCTTACCAGTACCATACCTTCCACCATACCGTCTCTAAACCTAATCAAAGAGTTTTTCTCGGCATGGCGGTGGAGGGTTTACGATCTCCAGCCCCAGGCTCAGGTACCCCTCATTGAAACCTGTACTGGACACAGAATTTCTGCTTGTCTGGTATTTGTCGAGCTTACAGTGTTATGCACACTCCTGTAGTAGCATGAAAACTGGGACATGTTTTGGTTGTGATTCTCCATGTTGACATGTTGACTGATTTGGGTATATGGAGAGAAATAAATTATATTTTCATGAGACTGCAGCATTGGTCTTGTGTAGTGTTATGGTTAATTTATTGTATATTTGCACTTTCTCTGTATACTTCACTTACAGTACTCTAATCACTGAGAACTGGAATTGCTTAAAAGGTTTAAGGTTAGCAACAGCAGTGTGTAACTGTCAAAACAGAATTAAGTCATATGAAGCGTGTGTGTTTCATATGGTAACAAAATATGTTTTTTATAAATTAGTGTATAGTTTTTACAAGAGTGTTTCATTTTGCAAATGATCTGAGGTGTTCTGCTGATTGGGTGTGTGGTTGTGCTGATTGTGTGCAGTGTTTGAAACACCGGGCCCTGTTTTGAAAATCCTACTTAAGCAATTGAAAAAAACTGTAAATGACTGAGCACAGCAGACTGACCTGCTCCTCTGTTGCCCTCTGCTGGCCACTGTCACAAGCTACAGATAGTTAATTAGTAAGTCAAAATTACTTTTAATGAAATACATGAAATAGAATAGATCATATTTGGATCTCTGCTGTGACTCCTAATGATCTCATCAAGTGGTTTAATTGTTATTTGTGCTATGAATAAATAGCATCTCCCTATTGCTTGGATCTCCCCAATTCAGTTTTTCACAGTTGTTAACACACAAAAAGCAAAAATTCGGCACAATTTGCACAACCTTCACTTCATTTACCAATCACTTGACCCAATTTGGCACTACTCACACTCCCTTATCTGCATTATACTCTGACTTTCATTCTTTACACTCTGATGTCAATTACACATCACCTTGTTGTCAGAACACTACACACAATATTCAGTTGTTGCACACACTTCTCAAGTATAATATCAAAGCATCAACCTACAACACACAAATACTCAAATCTCTAAACATTCAGGTCTGTTGAGCAATTTCACCGCATTTACACAGCCGAACAGGAGACTGAAATTGTAGATATGGTTCGTGAGAATAACGCTATAACACTCAGACAAATAAAATCTAGGATCCTGGCTGACCATGCTACATTTAGAAACGTCCAGAACGTCAGCCTCTCTACATTGGACCGTATTCTTCATAGGAATGCCATGTGGATGAAACAAGTGTTCAGGGTCCCATTAGAACGGAACACAGGCATGAAGGAGTTACGGTGAGAGTTTGTGCTTATAAGTACCAACATTCAGCACTGACACATGCATGTATTGTACCTGTAATCCAATATTGTTCCTTTTCTACAGTGTCTCACTGTAGCCCTCTGTGTTGACCTCTCTGTGTCCATACTGTAACTTGCATTCTCATGCTGTCTGTGTCAGCGGATCCAGGAGATAGATAGATAGATTACTTTATTCACCCCCGAAGGAAAATTAAGTCTTCACAGCAGCCGGTACATTTGAATACATTAAAATACAATACAATAGAATAAAATAAAAAATATTGAGGTAGAAAGCCTCACACAGCTCATGTGTTGTACCAGTACATCTTTATTGATGAGGTGGGATTCAACCTGGTGAAGAGGAGGCGATGGGACAGAAACGTCATTGGCCAGCGGGATATTGTTGAGGTCCCCGGCCAGCGTGGTGGGAACATCACAATGTGTGCTGCAATGAGTCACCATGGGATCTTGCACCGTCATGCCCACCTAGGGGCCTATAACACTGCCCGTCTCCTCGTCTTCCTGGATGGCCTGCATGACCTGCTGGTACCACCTGGTCAGATAGATGACCCACAGTGGATCGATCACATTGTCATCTGGGACAATGTGAGCTTCCACCGGGCTGCTCAAGTGCGTGAGTGGTTCCAGGACCACCCACATTTTTCCGTTCTATACCTTCCACCTTATTCTCCTTTCCTGAATCCTATTGAGGAATTATTTTCAGCTTGGAGGTGGAAGGTATATGAACGGAACCCACAGGACCAGGTTCCACTGCTCCAGGCCATGGAGGAGGCTTGTGGCGACGTGAGTGTCGAGGCCTGTCAGCATTTTGTGTGTGAGGTTTTTAGTTTTCTGTGTGCAGTTTTGAGAAAGCCGTTATTGTTTTGAAAATCGTGTGCTAACAATTGTGAAAAACTGTAATTTTTGTGAAGGGGGGGGGGGGGGGGGAGCAGGCCGGTGTACAGTACTGTACTGTTCTCTATGTGTACCGAAATAAAGTTTTTTATGCTGCATATTTGTGTGCTGTTTTATGTTTGACTATGAAAAAAGTGGGCCTACATTGAGACATTTTACAAAAGGGGAAATGGCTCATTCTCCAGAATCAGTCATTCATATCGTGTGTTCCATTTTGATGATTGTGTTTTCAATTTTGCAGTTCAGTGTGCTGTAAATGCTTGGTAGTGTGCAAGCAAATGCTTAGTTGTGTATAATCAATGAATTGTATGTGTGTGTCATTTGAAAATATGTCTGTGTGTACCAAATGAAAACACGAGTTCCATTTTGTGAACAGGTAAGAGATTTGATAGCAAAGAGTCATCTTGCAAAGGGAGTGTCAGGTTTAGCATTTTGTGTGTGAGGTTTTCAGTTTTCTGTGTGCAGTTTTGAGAAAGCCGTTATTGTTTTGAAAAACGTGTGTTAACAATTGTGAAAAACTGTAAACCTGATTGGTGTGTCTAAAATTAAGCAATCATGTGTTTGAACACCTGATGGCTGTGTTTAACCAATTGGCCCATAGGGGTGGTCATTTGACAGTCAGTGCTTAGGAATTGCAAGGAAGTGACATCTTGATATACTTCTGTGTCTAATGTATACAAGTGTGTTTAGTGTTTTCAGATCACTGTGTGTAGTGTTTTGCAAAAAGTGTGAAGCTGACATTGTGCTTATAGTGGTGCAGATCTGGGCCATGTTTTGCTCCTTGAGTGTAAGGTTTTGATGATTGTGTAATACTTTTGATTTTAGTGTTTATGCAATTGAAAAAAACTGTAATTAACAAAGGTGTCTCTAAATTGGTCCAAAGTGAAACATATGATTGTGTATAAAGCAAACATACATATTTTCACCATATCTGGCCATTAAATACCACTTAAAACAGATTTGACAGATTTGATCCAGCTTGGACTTCAATGCGGTTTGAGAAAGTACAGCCGAGAGGTCCTGTGTTTGGAGCAGGATGAAATGTAAACATTGTCGTAGGACAAATGCAAAGACATCATCGTAAAGGTCTTGACCTCGGGAGTAACATTATGTCAGTGGGAAAATTGTGGATGGCTCCTGCTCCTCAGGGATGACCTTTGAACCTAGCTCCTGAGTCAGTTTTGATGGCTTACAGGATGGAAACTAAATATGCAACAGACATGGTATGAACTGTTTTGGAAAGGTCTTGAACTCCACTACCATAGCCCAATGCAAACCTAATGCAAGACTAAACAGGTGTTTTTTTAACACCAAAAAACCCATAAAAAAGAATACAAGATTCCCGGTCGCAATCTCATATAATAGTGAAACACATTAGAACTACAAAAGATGGGAACAACACACACGTATCGTTTGGAGCATTTCGTAGGATTCTCTACGAAAATTTGGACTTTACTTTTCGTTAGATATCTTACAAACTGTTTCATGAGACCATGTTGCAGCCTTTCTCAAAGTGTTTTACAAGGATTATCGGTTTTATCACATTTAATGAACATACTGATAAATGTCATGTTCTGTTGTGCATGGCTGAAATCTCCAACTGTAATGGAGAACTTTATTTCTATCAACAAAAACAGCAAGTATTTCAATCGGTGTTGCCTTTTATCAATAAATGTGGGGTTAATCAATTGATCTTTTTTTTTTCTAAGTCTCCTCTTTTCTATAGAATGTTTTTGCATTTTATTTGCCTAAATCATTCACTGTCATCCATGCTGCTATAAAATTATATTACATTGTACAGTATTTGAGATTATGTTGAATTTCATTAAAAACAATAATGTAAAGACAGATGCTAATCGTATACTGCAAATATAGGAAAATACAGCACTATAGTGTTTTAGTATGTGGACAGCACTAAACTGTAAATTAAGGTTACAGTTAGAAAACAAAAAATCCCTGGCCACCATGCTGTCAGCAGTTTACTGTGAAAATAAGAAATGCAGCAATTCACTGTAATTCAGATGTTACAGGATACCTAAGAACACTTATAGACCACAGTATAACCTCTAAAAAGTTCAGTAAATATCACGAAACATGGAGATCAGTAGCAGGAATTATACACAGGGCACACAAAAAAGAGTTTCTCTTTTGTGAACAGCCTGCACAATGCTAGAACAGAATTTGCTGTCAAATTTCGGACCGAATAATAAAGACTGAACTGAAGCGAGCTCCTGCATGAGCACCTGGATAAGTCTATAGGGAATAAATGGATGGGAGATTACTTGCATCGATTAAGCCCCTGCCCTTTCTACACACATTGCTATTACCCATTGGATGGTATAGTGAGGTCCTCGGATCGGCCCTGCCAAAGTCGGTCACGGCCCTGGCGGTGCACCTAGAATACGATCAAACTGGACTATCTAGAGGAAGTACAACTCGAAACAAAGTTTCTGAAGGTGAACCTGTGGAGGGATCATTACCGGTACAGCCTGCTCGACCTCGGTCTACCAAGGCAGCCCGACCAACCTCCGGACGCTTAGGGTCTCTCATAGAGACCAGTGAACACACCTCAGGGCTCCTAAAAGACTCCTTCTTTTTGGTGGGGGAGTATCGTCGCCATCAGAGTAAAAGCCTGTGTCCACATCGCTGTCCTCTTCTGAATACACCATCTTAGAGCAAAAACCAAAGAGATGCCTTGGCTGCGATGTCAAACATTATCATCAAATAATGGAAAGATCTTTAACCATTTCATACACTGTAAAATCCAATTAGTTATCATTACTTTAAAAAAGCATGCAAACCGGTTGCACTTAAAAAAACATGTAAAGAGAACTAGGTATTTTAAGTTGTACTAACTAGTGCTTCCTTATTAGAGTACACTTATACATGAGTTTAAGCAACTAAAACAATCAAGTAGAGTGTGCTTGATAACTTACTTTAGATGTACTCTCGACTTAGTAAAGACTACTCAGAATTCCTATTTTAATCTACTAAGTCATTGCATGTGAAATTTACTCTGTGTTTAGTCCATATAACACAATTATCTAAGTTGGACTAACTTAGCATTTCTAAGTTATATTTACTTGAACAGCAATCTGACTTACTTGCTAAAACCATGCAAACCGATTGCACTTAAAAAAACAAGTAAGTGTTACTTCAACAATCTAAGTGGCTCAAATATCTATACAGGAATGAAAAAAAGGTTCCAATCTCCTAAAATAATCGGAGTTACAATTAAACATAATAAATCAAGGTAATAACACAGTTGAATGTTCAAATATATCAATTGTTTTTAATTTTTCTTCCATTTATATCAACTTTTTTCTTAAAGATTGCCTTGAAAGACATCCGCAAACACAGCTCAATATCAATATCAAGATCAATAATACAGTAAACACAGCCTTAAAACTGTAACAACTAACAGTTATTTCCCACCAATGGGAAATAACCCACAAGCTGACAAGTGCACTTTTGTATTCCTGAATAATGTTACTCAAAAATCACTAAATAAAAACTACATATATATAAAAAAGGAAAAAAAAGTGCAAAGTGGCTTTACTCAATGAGCGCAAAAACCTGACAGGGTAATAACTGGCAATGGATCTCACATATATGTGAATGAATATACATACATGTACAGCCTCTATACTTGCTGATGAACCCATGGGCTGACAATTTGAGTGGAGTGTGTTAATTTAGTGAACAATAAAAAACAACTGAATCCACTCGTACATTTGCATTCTAACTCAACAAGAGATTTTTAAGACTTTGCAATTTTGGTGGGAGTTTGTCCTCTCCCAAGCCAAGCATCACTCTTTGAATGAAGCAGAAAGTGTTTTTCATGGCTTTAGGGTAGTCTAAATGCAAAGCGTATGACATTCCAAACAAAAGGCAAAGTGCCTCAGGTAGGTTCTGGAGTTCATCCATTACAATACCTCCCTCAACAATGATGGCAGTAGACATTGGGTGAAGGTGGAGCTGATTTGGAAGGAGTTGCAGATCTTCAGGGAGAACAGTCAGCACCCCGACAGATACTTTTACCCAGGTCTCATCAGTGTCACAATCCTGTGATGAAACCAAACAAAAACATTACATTACAACAGGGAAATGTTGTTGGCAGTTGTTGTGTCCTGCCCGACACTGCCTTCCAGCCTTGTGCATTAAAGGAATACTTTCTCTATCATTTTCATAGTGAGACAACATGATCAATACCTTTTTTGTGTCTGTACATCCAGTAGCTGGCTTTCAGCTCTTAACATCACGGCTTAGCTCAGCGCAAACAATGGCAGTGGATAGAAGTCAGTGGCATACTCGGTAAAGGTGAACAAAATATTCACTGCCATGATTTGCGCTAAGCTAAGTTGAAAAACATTTAAGATTTTTTTTTAGGCATTTCTGCTTTATTTGATAGTGACTGTGGAGTCAGCTCTCTCAATGGGTCAGAGAGGCAGACACTCTCTCTACATTTAAGTCCAGGCTTAAAACCTTCCTCTATGACAGAGCTTTTAGTTAGGGCTGGTTCAGGTAGCCCTTAACCATTTTATAGCTACGCTGCTATAGGCTTAGACTGCTGGGGGACACATCTCCTACTGTGTCCTTACCACAGCGACCCCAGGTTTGAATCCGTCCTGGGCCATTTGCTGCATGTTATCCCCTCTCCCTCCCCCTGGATTTACTGTTTCTCTCCACTGCATCATTCAAAATAAAACAGAAACCACAAAAAAGAATATGTACAAGGTCTTGTACTTAAATAACTCAGTTTTGGAGATCAAAGGTATTCCTCTCACTTCACAGGAGCTAGGCTGGTAACTTCACCCTTCTGGTAGACATCAAACTGTCAGTCAGCAAGCAGCCCATGCCAATGTTTGTACTGAACTCATGGATATATTCAGTATTACGTTTTTTTTGTTTTTCTATCTCACTCTCATTGAGACACTGGTAAATACAAATCAAATTTCCCCATAACTGTGTGTGCTCCTTTAAGATGCTCCTATGAAAACTAACGAAGCAGGTGTTGTAGAAGTCACTGGGGTCATCACCAAGTAGAACAGGGAGGCCTCGGAGTACAACGGTGCGTACCGCTGTCACATCTGGTTTCTAGAAGTGGATGATGAACAAATTCAGCTATAGATAATGCAGCATTCAAAAGCTACAGTACAAAAATGTCTGTGAAAGTCTATACGAAACAAGTGTCACTGCATTATTTGACAGTGCAGCAAACAAGTTACTGATTGGAGAATTAATTTTTAAGAAACAATCCACAGCTGTAACGGTGAGTAGCAACATAAGTTCTACAGGGATTGTAAGTTGTACTTATATTGCATCATATGTACTGTATATTTCTTGGGACAATCCATCTCAGTTCATCAGTGGAGGCAAGTTGGACACCTGCGCTGTGATCATCAGAGACAGCTCTTGCATATATAAGTCTGTCCTTACTTCCATCAGGAGGACAAGTTCTTCAAGGCCAAAAACTAGCTTCACACCATTAGAATGCACCCCCACTAGGGATGTTTCTGGCGACTAATTTGCTAGTTGATTAGTCTAAAATTTAAATTTAGACTAGTCGACTGGTCTAAAAGTAAGAAGACGCCCAGAAAACTGTCGAAATTTACAACAATTTAATCGACACGGTCTGAAAAAAATACTGCATGTATGCTGGAGCCATTTGAATTTCTGTCCGAGTGTGGAGATGTGTGTGAGAGACGCGATTGTGGCTGGGGAGGGGGTCGCAGCCCCGGCTAGTAGTGGGTGGCTGCATAACATCTTAGACGCAACAGTTAATCAGCATTGTGGGTTTACTTGCTTGTCCAATGTCTGATTGAGAATGCCAAACAGATAAATGAACTTTGAGTGCATTAAAAGATTTAAAAACGCACAAGCAATCCATATGAAGACATAGTATTGGTTGTTGCTGAGTAAAACCTCCATGTTTTAGGCGACAGTGTTTTAACAACTGTCCTCTTTTGTCTGCGGAAAAGAGGCACTGCTTACAGTTCCAAAGCATCTGCAAGAAATATTTTCAAAGGATATTATAAGTAAGAATAGTCTCTCAATTTAATCTAATTAAGCTGCAGCACTTTGTCAAAAACTGTTCTACTGCTGGTGGTTATAACTCCTTAAAGGAATAGTTCACCCAAAAATGAAAATACGGTCATCATCTACTCACCCCCTTGCTGATAAGATGTCAGGTGAAGGTTTTTTAGCCCTCTAAGCACTGCTGGAGCTCCACGGGGAAACAGCTTCCTGTATTTTTCCAAACAATGGATGTCTGCGGTAAGCACAGGCAAAACCGAATAAAAGTACCCCCAAAAAAGGTTTAAAACCCTCCAAACTTCTCATGAGCCATAATCCATATGTCCGGAACCCGCAACATGCAAAATTACAAAATGACTGCTCGTGCACGTGTGCCTAAAAGCTAACAGCATACAGACGGATTTAACCTGTAAACATATATTAAATGGCATCTTTTGCACATAAATTTACATGACGCTGGTTCTGGACATATGGATTATGGCTCACGAGAAGTTTTTTGGATTTTTTAAGATGAAATGTCCCCCATAATATAAACTACTGGCATCTCACCTCCAGTGCACTGGGCCCACGTTGTCAAAGCAGCTCTTCAGTAGCTCTGAGCACTTGTTCTGAAAGAGAAAAATATTGTAGTTACAAGGAAGTTCCACTGATGTCGTGGTTTGTAGATTACTGACACGTTCCTTAATATGTGCATGCTTAACACAGGTATTACAGGAACCTGTTTTTAATAATAAAGTACAAGTTCAGGCAAATCCAACCTTGGGCTATAGTTTCCTAATAATTTTGGTCAAAAAAATTATCAGATTTTTTTTTTATTGCTCCTATTATGCAGTAGTTCTCTGTCCTCACATTGGCACAGCAGCTTAGAATGGGAGCGGATGGAAAAATATGAAAATGTAACATTTTAATTTTATTAGACCTCAAAGGTATTCATGTAATTAATCAATCTTAATTTATATAGCACATGTCTACACCCAATGTGCTGCACGTGATAGAAAGACACTGCAACAAAAACCACAGGTGAGCAAGGGCACAAAAATTAAGATAGCATTAGGCACAATCAACTAATAATGGAGGCACCTTGCTTAAAATTCAGGCTAAAATGATGTCTTAAGATTTCTTTTTAAATATCAGAGGTAGAGGTCATGATTTAAAAATTAGGGTTAGGGCTAACGCTAGCTAGCGAACGCTAGCTAGCGAACGCTAAAGCCTAACCCTAACCTACGCAGAACCATCACGGTCTATTGACTGCGTCCAAGCAACTGCGTGGCCATTGCGTGCTCACTACGTGCTCACTACGCAGAAGCAAAATCCAGGCTTAACGCTAGCTAGCGAACGCTAACGCTAGCGCTAGCTAGCGAACGCTAACAGTCGTAGCAGTAATTAAAACATATTAACAGAAACACTTGCTTGATAACTTACCTTATTATTTTTCAAAAGAATAAACAAGACGGCGCAAAAGTCGAGTCAGCAGGCTGCCCTCAGTGCCCCGGCCTGTGTGCTGGACTGGCGCGTAGGTTGCTGATCGGGAGAGACTGAATGTTGCTACTGCGCAATGCACACTTCTTCTTCTTCTTTGAATGCGCAGTGGGAGTGAGACTGTGTTGGCTACTTATTGTTGCGAGTGAGCATAACTCTAAATAAAGTAATCTTCACTCTAAACACTAAGTATTTTGCGTTTTTCACCATGCAAGTAACTGTTACTTGATAAATACCAGTCATAAGTGCATATTGTTGATAACCTAGTAAAGTTAACTAATGAATGTATGTCAGGGCAGCTATTGGATTTTACAGTGTACCTTGGTCTTCAGCCGTTTGTAACGATGTCCTTCATCCTCTTCTTCCTCGTCTTCGAGGAAACAGAGGATGTCTGACTGACTGAACAGACGAGCAAGTTCAGCAGTGATAAACTTGGATTTGAAACATGGGGCCTGAGGGAAGATAAATATATTTAGAAAATTAATCAACATAATACCAAAAAAACATGGACAAAATTTAAATTCAAGGCCTCACAACAAAGGGATTATGAGGTTAAGAATATACAACAGTATAGCTGAATGAAAATAAATAATCCACCATTCCACCTTCATTTTATGAGATAAATTGACTATAAAATCTTCATTGCAGATAAATCACGAAGGATGAACACTAAGTTTTCTAACTTCACGTAGTACCATAGAAAATAAAATGTAAAAGAATAATAGCAGCAGAAGCTGCAGGTGGTTTGTAGCAAGCTGGAGTTTCTGTTTCTTCCTCCTCTGTGCTCTCTCCTTGTGCTCAGTACAACACAAGACGTGACGCTCAGAGTCAGGACTAGTGACACCTAAATCATCCCAATTAAAAATGTCCTTAACTAACCCTCTGAACTTGAACTAGTTCATTTTAAGTTCGAACTGGCTCAACACTGCCAACAGCTACTGGACACCAGTCAGCATTAAAAGGCAGAAGTAGTAGGACTGGATCATTACACTCCTGTGACCAATCCTGCATGAGACTGCGGTTAGGCCCACCTTTCTCATTAGCATACGGACACAGAAATAGATAAATAAATAAATATGGAAAAAGATAAATGTGGAAATATATATAAGACATGTATTTATACATTTCTCCATTTATTTCTGTTTTTATTTCTATATTTATTTGTTCATTTATTTCTGTATTTAATTCTGTATTTAATTCCTTATTTATTTATTCATTTATTTATTTATATATGTATTTATTTATACATATATTTACAATTAATTCATGTATGGTCCTCTATCCACCAATACCATATAAACAAAACAATGACCCTGCAGCTTCTAGTTCTGTGACTTATATAAAGTACACACGGTAAATAGAGGAAGTCTGGGTTAGCATGGTGAGCTAGCTGCAGCCCATATTAACCACTTTATCCGGTTTGTCCTAACAATGGAGGATATCCCGACAACAACCTGAGCACTTCTCTTCTCCACTGACACAGCAGGAGGCCGAGCGAGGTCTGAACACGTGATTCTGTCGCTTACCTTTGACGTGAGGGTCATTTTTGATTAATCTCCGTGTTACGATAAGTTTCAGAGCAACAGAGAGTTTTCAGTCTTTAAGCCTTTTAACCTAAAATCCAGTGAATGGAGGAGGATTTAAAAACTAACCGTGGGGGGAGTTTCACCCACTGCCATGGGTTTCATCTTTCTGAAGGCTTATATGTAAATGTGAAGTTGTGTCACCTGACTGTAAGGAAAGTTACTTAAAAATATCAGATAATTTGAAACTACACATCCCAACAATAATCCGTCTTCCAGAAACTTTTTAATTTATTAAATTAACTTTCGATTTAATTTAATCTTTAAGAGGCGCCCAGTGGACCTCTGTATGTATGTACACAGAACATCCACAGCATTGAGATAAGTTATCCGTTTTATGGCTGTTCCTTCAATCAACCTCTGGGTTCGTCACAATCTCCAACAGGTACGAAAAGTAAGGAAGAACAAACAGAGAAGTTTGCATGTTAATCAGACTTAACAATCACTGACTTAACAATCACTGAGGACATATTATGCGAGATGCACAAACAGAAGGAATAAGGACACTACACTGTGCATCATTCCATTTCTTATCTGCGTGATGATTCTTTTCAACGCAGTCTTCATGTCCTCCAGAGTTGTTTGGCTCTCCTGGGGTCCAAAGGAAAAATCTAGCCGGACAACCATCAGACCACCTCCAGCTGCCTTCTTCTTGGAGGTCGCTGAGTCCGATCCAGATTCTTCCATTAGCATGGTCAAACTTCTCGATCAGTGTTTGGATGAAATTATGTTCATCCAGACTGTGGATAGACACCAGGTTGGCTACCTCTGACAAATAGTTGAGTTCTGCCTTAGCATAGGTCATCCGATTGGCCACATACATGTAGCAGCGGTTGTTGAAGCTGAACCAGAACATGGGACAGTTTCCACGCTGCAGCTTGACCTCAGGTCCATCTGAAGGAGACACAGCACCCAGGGTCAGGGTGAACAGAAGGAGGAGCAGCATCATGTTGGCGTCTCTCTCTCTCTGTCTCAGGAGCAGGACGAGGGGTTGGAGATGATCTGCACTGTTGGATGAGAATGAGAGTTTGAAGGAGACAGGTGGGCAGGCTGCGTCCTTTTATACTCTTCAGAGAGGGTGTCTGCAATGTTGGTGTGATATTATGGTCAAATGCACTTGGCAAACACTTTGTTAGGGTTAGGGTTAGGGTTATCACTATGCTTAAACCAACCCAGTCTCATCAGAACACGTTCAGTGGCAACGTTGGTCCACTTGGAATGACGTTACCATCTCACAATCTGGCCTCTCAGATTGTGAGATGGTAACATTTTGTCAGCCCATTGTTTTGCATTGGCGTGTTCTCACGTCACGTGACTCTCAAGCTCCCGTCTGCGGAGAGGAAAACATGGCGGATATTCCTTGTTTTTTCAGATAAAAATATAATTTTGTAACTTAGTTTGGGCATAAAAATACATTCTGACACCATTTTTAGCGAGAAATGTGTTCTTTGCTTCCACAGTCTTCAGCCAGTTCGTGCTTATGATCAATATTTTAAGTTATCACGAATGTTTTTATCGTTGCTATGAGGGTTGCTATGACGCTGCCATGCGGAAGACCAGGCCACAGCGTGCTGTTAAAATCAGCGTCCCTGCGTGGCGTCGTTCAGTGATCGTGAATGTTATTCACGGTATATAATATTAATATTTGAGGCTAGATTACACCTCTAATGCTAAGGACCCATCGAGACCGGTCATCCCGAAGGGGGACCGAC
This sequence comes from Pleuronectes platessa, assembly GCF_947347685.1. Taxonomy (NCBI): domain Eukaryota; kingdom Metazoa; phylum Chordata; class Actinopteri; order Pleuronectiformes; family Pleuronectidae; genus Pleuronectes; species Pleuronectes platessa. Next base: position 12,070,675 of record NC_070643.1, read on the forward strand.
TGCGCCACGGACGGACTGGGCGAGCGGAACTGACGTGTGGCTTTTAGTAAACATCCGGTCCTTTAACTCGGGGCTGCGTAATAACCACCGAGCGCTTGGAAGACAAACGATGTCATCTTCCTTCTGTCAGGTGAGTAGTTTATTGTTTTTAAAGATCGTTACGATCTAGGTTTACAGTCCGAGTGCTGAGACAGCGGATGCGGAGTCCGTTGATACACACAATGGATGCTATTCTTCAGCTAATACGCCATTGATAGCCACATGCTACAGCCCACATTAGCCTGTGCTACCTGGGAGGTGAATACATGGTTGTTGAAACCATTTCAAGACGCTTAGCTCATCATTGAGGGACGCTACAATATAAATATAAACATGAATTTGATTTATGAATGCTTTAGATTAATAAGGAGTGTATTTCTCTACCATTACTCCACAATATCAGGTCAATTTGGTTTAATGTATAGTATGCACTATGACAATAATGTTTTCATGTTATGGAGTTGCGATTCATTTTATAAAACAATTGCTATGTTCTGTTTTTTAATCAAGGAGGATCAAAGTGAAGCTACAGGAGTTTCATTAACGTCAATAACTTGGACCGAACAGTTTGTTTTGCTTGATGAAGAGCAGGAAGGGCAGCCTGGAGAGAAAGAGAAGCCGGGTTGAGCCCACTACCATCATCCACGTACCACGAGGAAGATGAGGGAGGGAAATGATCCTACCATTAAAAAGGTACTTTTAAGTTACATACCAGAAACACCATTTTATATAATGTGCCAAATATACATTTTTACTAAATCCCCAAAGTACGCTTGCTGACATACAAGTTAATATCACACTGAAAGAATTTTGATCAATCATGCTTCCCTGCTGTGATTGTTTAACTGGGAAAACAACTTTTTCCACAGGAAGGCAAGTCAATTTAAGGAATACATTTGCAAAGTTTTCCTCTGTTATGTATAATGATGACCCCCATCAAACATAATGTTAGCAATCTTTACACCTTTTAATTTATACTGATTATTTCTGTCTACATGTGTGAATTTGCATTCATTAGTTTCAGAAAAGAGCGATGATGTATCGATCAGTGGGCGGCAGCCCGAGACTCCGCAAACTAGTCTGTAAGCAAAGTAGACGAAGACATCGAGGTTGCGGCCTGCCATCATTGTTATTTTGCTTAAGGGACTGAATATGTTTCATGTAGAAATATTAGCATTTCTCTTATATCTACCAAAACTGCTTGTTTCACAGACTGCAGTTTTGTTTTGATCCGATGTGGTGTGCAAATAAAACCGTATCGGCAATGGGTTGTGGGGCATTAACATTTGTAACTCTAATTTTGTTTTGACAGACTGTGAAAAGAACGTTGAGAACATCACCACTCTACAGGAAGACACAGTCCAGTAATGGGTGTCAGAAGTTCAGTAGTGAACGACAGGTACTGTGGAAAAATGTGTGTCATTGTTGTACAATGTACTTTGACTCTGTTTACACAAGGTTAACACAAAAAGGTTTGATTGTAAACTGATATTGGTATGAATTCATGTTATTCTCCTCTTCACAAGAAACAAACAATCCAAATTACCTGCAGAACGCCCTTGATGGACGCTTCAGCTGCATCGTCAGACTGGTGAGACAGCAAGATGCCAACTTTAATGCCAATTTATTTGTGTAACATTCTTTGACCAAATGTATAGATAACTTTTTGTAGATTGTAAAAAAAGATAACCCATTTATTAAAAAAAAACTACACTAGAATTACCGCACTGCGTTGTATGACTCCGCTAACCAGTGCAGTGTCCGTCTACATATTTCTACATATTTTCTCTCGTATAAATGACACTGTGTCTCTTGACAACTGAAACCATAAGATGAGGTCAGTGTGGCCTTGACCTTTTGACTTTAACACAAATACACAGTTAGACAATCCGAAAACATACAGTTATGCCAAAATATATTTGGTTTCACATTCTAGATGGCATAAGCAGAGACATCAACTCAGGAAAAATATTTCTGTAGAAAAATGTGTGTATGTATACACCTCAGCTGATCACAGCTGATCCTCAGCTGACCTCAGCTGATCACCTCAGCTACAGCGCCCTAACGGGCGCTGTAGCTGAGGTGATCCGCGAGGAGAGCCCGACACACGTCCAGAGTCGCTGTCGCCGACCGTCGTACCCGGTCCCCTCCAACCGGTCCCCGCCTTCCGCAGCGCCGACGGACACCGCCCCGCGGCATACTATAAGGAAAGCCCCCGCACCGCGGACGAGCACCTCCCCCCCTAAAAAAACGTCGAGGAGTGCCGCACACCGAGCCTCCGGCGGCGTGGTGAGGAGGGCGACGGGGCGACTGCTCCCCCAGCCGCAGGACGTGCCCAGCGGGCTAACCACAAATACCGAAATAGTAACGCAAGGTGACTTGGACAAGTAACTTTAATCTGATTACTGGTTTGGAAAGAGTAACGCGTTACTAAGTAGCGCGTTACCGGCATCACTGCTCCTCTGAAGATGAAAACATGGCGAGGTACTTCTCCACTGATGAAGAACTGTGAGGGCTGTGATTAGCTACACTCTCTTGCTACAAGGCTACTCTTGCTACTCCCTGGCAGCCTTAGGAAGGCATTAGCTTGCTGTTGGGTAGCTGTTAGCTTCAGCATTTTTAGTTTTTAGCGGCCTGTCTGACGTTTATGTTTAAAACAAAAAAATCAGAGGGAACCATCTTCATAATTTAACACTATGGTTTGTTTGTGTGTCCTTCAGTTCTTCTCAAGAGAAGCAGTACAGGTGTGCCTCAGCTCCACGGTCCCTCCTGCAGCCTCCGCTCCTGATGCTAACCTCATGTCTCCATCACACCAAGCAGCAGACCTGGATTGACAGACCTTTCTCCAGAGCTGCCCCCTCCCTCTGAAACCCCCTTCTCCAAAACACTATTTGTGGCGTTTTTAAAGTCTTATTTGCATGAGAATTGTTGATCATAACATTTCCAGCAGATGCCTTAATGTAATGTTTGTGCACAATAAATGACATTGTTCATAACATATTGGTATTTCCTTGCACTTCTACACCATGATATTGTCAGATAAGATGCTGATTACATTAAAGCAGTGAATGCTCTGCTTTAAGCAACATAAACACACAATGATCCAATGGATCTGAAGTAGAATGGGCACATTACATTCTGTAGAGAATGCCTCAGTAATTGAAGTCAGAAAATAACTTTCTTTATCTGAGGTTCCAGTCATTTATAGTCACAGCAGAGCACACAGGTCTGGTTGTCTAGGGACACCCATATCATATTGTTTAAGATGTGTAACATCAAGTTTGTGTATCAGTGCAAAATACATACCGTCATTAGTCAAGAGTTCACTCTCTTGTTTACACTAAATTTAGGTGACCCAGATGTTTCACAATGCATCTGATAAGGTCTTATGAGAAACATTCTTAACATTAAAGACATCAACACAGAGGATAGCAATAGATGTTTGACTCAAATCACTAGCTGGTAATCAGCAGCCTGACTTATTCAAACACATTAATAGTACAATGAATGAGGCAGGGGTTATCTATCAGAAATCATTTCTGGGACATTAATTTAAAAGATCTCCAGTATAAGCAAATGTGTTTTAAAATTGGTTTACATCCTAGTGTGAGGCTGTCCCATCACATGGATTTAAGACATATATATTGTTTGTATTAGCTGTCCCTCAGTTAAGTACTTGCACTTCTTGAAAAGCTCTATATAAATAAGATGTATTATTGTTTATACATTGCTTTATACATGTTTTCCTAAAAGTCACTGTAGATACAGAAACAACAGTATGGTTCAGGTGACAGTGAGTGGAATGTGAAGGTAATTTCAATGAGCTCAAGAGAAACCTAATGTGACGATATAGTTGATTTCTGATAGATAACCCCTACCTCATTCATTGTAGTATTAATGTGTTTGAATAAGTCAGGCTGCTGATTACCAGCTAGTGATTTGAGTCAAACATCTATTGCTATCCTCTGTGTTCATTTCTTTAATGTTAAGAATGTTTCTCATAAGACCTTATCAGATGCATTGTGAAACATCTGGGTCACCTAAATTTAGTGTAAACAAGAGAGTGAACTCTTGACTAATGACGGTATGTATTTTGCACTGAAACACAAACTTGATGTTACACATCTTAAACAATATGATATGGGAGCCACTTAGACAACCAGACCTGTGTGCTTTGCTGTGACTATAAATGACTGGAACCTCAGATAAAGAAAGTTATTTTCTGACTTCCATAACTAAGGCATTATCTACAGAATGTAATGTGCCCATTCTACTTCAGATCCATTGGATCATTGTGTGTTTATGTTGCTTAAAGCAGAGCATTCAGTGCTTTAATGTAATCAGCATCTTATCTGACAATATCATGGTGTAGAAGTGCAAGGAAATACCAATATGTTATGAACAATGTCATTTATTGTGCACAAACATTACATTAAGGCATCTGCTGGAAATGTTATGGTCAACAATTCTCATGCAAATAAGACTTTAAAAACGCCACAAATAGTGTTTTGGAGAGGGGGGTTTCAGAGGGAGGGGGCAGCTCTGGAGAAAGGTCTGTCAATCCAGGTCTGCTGCTTGGTGTGATGGAGACATGAGGTTAGCATCAGGAGCGGAGGCTGCAGGAGGGACCGTGGAGCTGAGGCACACCTGTACTGCTTCTCTTGAGAAGAACTGAAGGACACACAAACAAACCATAGTGTTAAATTATGAAGATGGTTCCCTCTGATTTTTTTGTTTTAAACATAAACGTCAGACAGGCCGCTAAAAACTAAAAATGCTGAAGCTAACAGCTACCCAACAGCAAGCTAATGCCTTCCTAAGGCTGCCAGGGAGTAGCAAGAGTAGCCTTGTAGCAAGAGAGTGTAGCTAATCACAGCCCTCACAGTTCTTCATCAGTGGAGAAGTACCTCGCCATGTTTTCATCTTCAGAGGAGTCATCCAAAGACTGTGCTGCTGTTCCGGAATATATCAGGCCCGCTGCAGCCTAATGGGCTTGAACTCTGAGCACGCAGAGTAGGCCCTCACGTCCCGTCTCAGTAAATGCATCAGTACTGCCTGAGAATATATGATAAAAAACAAAACGTCTCAATAGTGCGTTTGTACGTGTGTACGTATGTATACATACGTACACACGTACAGGGCTTTCTTTTCTACAGAAATATTTTTCCTGAGTTGATGTCTCTGCTTATGCCATCTAGAATGTGAAACCAAATATATTTTGGCATAACTGTATGTTTTCGGATTGTCTAACTGTGTATTTGTGTTAAAGTCAAAAGGTCAAGGCCACACTGACCTCATCTTATGGTTTCAGTTGTCAAGAGACACAGTGTCATTTATACGAGAGAAAATATGTAGAAATATGTAGACGGACGCACTGGTTAGCGGAGTCATACAACGCAGTGCGGTTATTCTAGTGGTTTTTTTTTAATAAATGGGTTATCTTTTTTTACAATCTACAAAAAGTTATCTATACATTTGGTCACAGAATGTTACACAAATAAATTGGCATTAAAGTTGGCATCTTGCTGTCTCGCCAGTCTGACGATGCTCCTGAAGCGTCCATCAAGGGCTTTCTGCAGGTAATTTTGATTGTTTGTTTCTTGTGAAGAGGAGAATAACATGAATTCATACCAATATCAGTTTACAATCAAACCTTTTTGTGTTAACCTTGTGTAAACAGAGTCAAAGGACATTGTACAACAATGACACACATTTTTCCACAGTACCCGTCGTTCACTACTGAACTTCTGACACCCATTACTGGACTGTGTCTTCCTGTAGAGTGGTGATGTTCTCAACGTTCTTTTCACAGTCTGTCAAAACAAAATTAGAGTTACAAATGTTAATGCCCCACAACCCATTGCCGATACGGTTTTATTTGTACACCACATCGGATCAAAACAAAACTGCAGTCTGTGAAACAAGCAGTTTTGGTAGATATAAGAGAAATGCTAATATTTCTACATGAAACATATTCAGTCCCTTAAGCAAAATAACAATGATGGCAGGCCGCAACCTCGATGCCTTCGTCTACTTTGCTTACAGACTAGTTTGCGGAGTCTCGGGCGGCCGCCCACTGACCGATACATCATCGCTCTTTTCTGAAACTAATGAATGCAAATTCACACATGTAGACAGAAATAATCAGTATAAATTAAAAGGTGTAAATGTAACCAATTTTAGGAGTGTAAAAGTGAATTACAGTATAATATAAGTTGGACTAACAATAAGACCAGGACCAGAATCAGAAGAGACCAAATTCGAGAGGAGCCACTATACTGAGCAACAACAATGAGGCAGACACAAGAGTAACAATTGAGTAGCCACTCTTATATTTTACAGTGAACAAAGTAATTTGTCTGGTTCGTACAAAATGCAAAATATTATACCAAACAGTAAGAAAAATAAAAAAGTAGTGTGCACACTTAAAACAAAAATGTCTGTTGGGGCCCTTAAAATAAAAGGAGTTGTTGAAAGTTCACCTGATTCCAAGGTTCCTTGTAGTGTAATGTGAGTGTATTATTTGTGTGAATGAGTGTGTACGTGAATATCTCCTCGGTGCTAATCTTCAATCAGGGTAGTTGGCTCGCCATCTTTCACAGCAGGAAGTTGTCCTGAACCTCAGACTCAGTCCTCTAAAAAACCTGACCGTTGCTCTGTGTATCAAGGTGGAGCATGCCGATGCCGAACCTCGTAGCAACTCTCCGGAAGACAGGCAAGCAGTTAGCCTGCGACGTAACTCTCCTTCGTTCAGCCACTTGGCTCCGGACCTCCACTGGGTAAGTGCTCCGACTCTTTTTTCCTTTTTCACAGGTTTCACTCTGGGTTTTTTTCTCTAGTTTTCCTCTTCTCCTTAACACACAGCTGCCCTCGCTTCCCTGGCCGAGATCCGAAAAGACCGGAAGAGCAACGCGACTGCACTTCCTCTCCGAGCCGACAGGCTGAGCGTGGCCTGCGTAGCTTCTGATTGGCTGCTGAGAACTAGGTACCCCACGTGGGACCATGCGAGTTGAGCGGTGCATTCAAAACAAATAAGATAATCAGAGCAAACAGTCTCTCTTCTTTTACGGTACTAAATTAACAGTGTTTCTTACACCTGGTTACACCCTCCCCTCCTGAACTTATGCACGTCCCTGTGCATAGTATACAGTTAAAGGCAAATTATTCGAGGGGTCAGGGCAGGGGGTTGGACAGGTTCTTCTCTTATGACTTCTTCCCAAGCTGTGGACAGTCCTTGAAAGAATGATTTCACTGCTGTGATCAAAGGATTTCCTAGCTCTGTATAATCAAGCCGTCGTGGTGGTTGACGATTTCTTTCAGATCTCCTGACAGAATCATTTGTATCTGTGTTCTCCTCTGTATCCATTGGGATTGTTCCATCCTTTCCTTCCTCAAGTTCTGCTCCTAAAACCATCCTCAACTGGAAGTTGTTCTCCTTGGACATCTGGATTATCATCCTCAAGCAAGTCATTTTGAATCAAGGCTGGTTCATTGGCTTGCTCGGTTGGTGTGACTCTATCGGCGGATAAGTACTCAGTATCACTCTGATGAGAGTTAAACTTGATGGACATCAAAGGACCATCTGAAGTACTATTGGACATATCAGGTAAATTGTCACAATCGGGTTGGGTGTCAAGATCTGTTGGATTGTCAAATTCAGGTGGATTGTCATCATTTTGAGCATTTACAGGACTCTCGACAGGACGAATGCCTGGAGGTTCAGTATGCCGAGTGTCTTGGACATCGGTCATGGACAGATCCGGGTACACAGGAATCTCACTGACCATGGGGACAGGGGAACTTAACCAACCAGGAATTAGTGCATCATCCTCTTCATCTGAGGAATTATCTTCCTCTACAGCAGGGTTTGCACGAGTTCCTGGCCTGCGTGGTACCGGCTTTTGCACAGGCTCACTATTTTCCTCCGCAGGTAGGTACCCGCACGGCAGCAACAGGTCCCTGTGTAGCGTCCTTAGGGGACCATCCGCGTTTTCAGGTTTAACAGTGTATACAGGGAGAGTGCCTGCTCTTCTCACCACCACATGGACAGTGGGTTCCCATTTGTCTGAGATCTTGTGTTTTCCCCGGATGCGGACATTCCTGACCAATACTCGATCTCCAGGTTCCAGGTCTGAGACGGTAACATGTTTATCAAACCTTGTTTTGTTCTTGAGAGCGATCTTTGCAGCCTTCTCCATGGCTATCTTGTAGCTCTCCTTGAGACGTGCCTTGAGGTTTTGCACATAATCAGAGTGAGATGAATGTTGACCCTCTGGTACTGGCAACTTGAAGGCAAGATCAACTGGCAGGCGAGGTTGGCGCCCGAACATCAGTTCGTACGGGGTGAAGCCAGTCACCTCGTTCCTGGTGCAATTGTAGGCATGGACCAGGGGTCTCACATGATCACGCCAACTGGACTTGTCTTGATTTTGGAGAGTGCCCAACATATCAAGCAGGGTACGATTAAATCGTTCCACGGGGTTGCCCCTAGGATGGTATGGGGTTGTCCTCACCTTGTGGATTCCAGCCACCTGACAGAGTTCCTTGATCGTGCGGGACTCGAAGTCTGGACCCTGGTCACTATGTAACTTCTCCGGGATACCATAGTGTACCATAAAGTTTTCCCACAGACACTTTGCTACTGTGCGGGCCTTTTGATTCGGTGTTGGGATGGCGACCGCAAATTTAGTGAAGTGATCTGTGATCACCAGTATATCCTTGGTTCCACTTTTGTCAGCCTCCAGGGACAGGTAGTCCATACAGAGGAGCTCAAGAGGTCGAGTGGTCCTAATGTTGACCAAGGGGGCTGCTCTTTCAGGTCGTGCCTTCCTCCGCACGCACCTGCCACATGTCCTCACTTTCCTTTCCACACTCATGACCATCTTTGGCCAATAGAATCTGGTCCTTTCAAGGTCCAGTGTCCGGTCGACTCCCATGTGACCCATATGGTCGTGCAGACTGGTGAGGACTGTGTCGCGGAGCTCAGCTGGAAGAACAAGCTGGTAAGTTGTCTGTGGCCCCACTTGGCGTCGCCTGAACAGGATGTCGTTATGGAGCTCGAGACGATTGAGTTCTCGGAGGAGGAGTGGGAGATCAGGAAGTTGGGTGCGCAAGGTGGGAGGTGGTGTGTCCCCATGTTCGATCTGGGTGATTACATGCTTTATACATTGGTCAGCTCTCTGTTTAGCTGCTATCTCAGCTTCAGTGAGATGGGGGACGGTTGGAAGACCTCCAAACTGTTCTTCTTGTCCATAGCTGTCGGGAACAGCACTAGGGTACATGGCAAGAACCTCCACTAAAGCAACACGATCTGTATCTCCCTCTCTCTCATCATCAGGACTGACACTGTAGGTGAGCTGTCTCTCACAGATTGCTTTCACAACAGACTGATCGACTGCATTGATGTTGTTTGGATCAGAGAGGTGATCTTGTGTGAACTGCTGTATACGTTCTCTCTCTTTTTGTGATTTCAGATCGTCTGCTAGTATCCCATGTGGTCTGCGTGATAATCCATCCGCATCTCCGTTCTGCCTTCCTGGACGATAGAGGAGTTTGAAGGAGAATGTGGATAGTGCTGCTAGCCACCTATAGCTGGTCGCGTCAAGTTTGGCCGTTGTCAGGATGTAAGTTAGCGGATTACTATCCGTTACAACGGTGAACTGGTTGCCGTACAGATAGTCGCTGAACTTTTCGGTGACCGACCACTTGAGCGCCAGGAACTCTAGCTTGTGCGCTGGATAGCGGCTCTCGCTTCTTGACAGCCCCCTACTGGCGTAGCCTATGACTCTGAGTTGGCTCTCTTGCTCCTGATATAGCACAGCACCGAGCCCGGTGGTACTGGCGTCGGTGTGCAGTATATAGGGTTTCCGGGGGTCAGCGAAGGCTAGTACAGGGGCTGTAGTGAGGCTCTGGATGACTGCCTCCAAGGCTTGCTGGCAAGCTGGCATCCAGCGCCCCCCGAAGGGCTCTTTTGGGTCATGGTATTGGTTTGTTTTCTGTCTTATGTCTGTTAGTTTCGCTTTTGATTTCTTGTGGAGAGGTGGGTAGCCAGAGGTTAAGCTGTGGAGGGGCTTTACGATGCTGGAGTAACCCTTAATGAACCTCCTGTAGTACCCACCGAAACCGAGGAAGGATTTCAAATCCCGTAGGGTCTGGGGGACAGGCCATGTCTTCAGGGCTGAAATCTTCTCAGGATCTGTCTGAATGCCACTTCTGGAGACTATGTGACCCAGATAACGGACTGATGTCTGGAAGAAGACACATTTTTCTGGGGATAACTTCAACCCAAACTCTTTGAGACGAGTTAGCACTCTCATGAGTCTTTCTTCGTGCTCCTCGAGGGTTCTGGAGAAAACTATGACGTCATCAAGGAAGACTACCGCATCTTTCAAATGCATATCCCCCATGCACCGTTCCATTAACCTTTGGAACGTGCTGGGGGCATTCGTCACTCCTTGAGGCATTCTGTTGAATTCCCAGAATCCGAGCGGACACACAAAGGCCGTCTTCGGTTTGTCTGCTTCTTCAACCTTTGATCTGGTAGTACCCCGACTTAAGGTCGAGAACTGAGAACCATTGAGAACCATTGAGGGCCGAGAATGTGTCCTCTAGCTTTGGAAGGTTGTACGCGTCCTTTATAGTCTGGAGGTTTAGACGCCTATAATCGATGCACAACCGGACTTGGCCGTTCTTTTTCCGGACTACCACTATGGGCGATGCAAATGGTGACTCTGACTCCCTTATAACTCCCGCATCAAGAAGCTCTTTAATGTGCCTCCGGACAGCTTCAATGTCCTGTGGGTGGATTGGTCGGGCACGTAGTTTGAAGGGACTTTCATCTGAGAGTTTTATGTGGTGTCGCACCTGGTCCGTCCGGCCAAAATCCTGGTCATGATGTGCAAACACATCAGCCATGTTGTTGAGCTGCTGAGTGATGCGTCGCTTCCATTCGAGTGGGACTGGGGAATCAGCGAAATTGAAATTCAAGGTGGGTTCTTGAGATGACTGGGTCTCTGGAGGTCTCTGGAGAGATTCTGATTGCTTGGCTATGCTGTGCTCCTTTAATATGATGGTCTGATAAGCACTAACCTCTGCAATAGTGCACTTAGCAGGAATGACGATGTCATGGTCAGACTCGTTGCTTATGACGACTGGTAGCTTATGGGGCCGTAGCTGGGGGAAATCAACGAGACCAGATTTTACCAGCAGGCCACCTGGCAAGGGGGATGATGATGGATACTCAATGACGACGGATTTCTCATCCTGAAGACCAGTGACAAGGGCAACTCCCTCCACCACTACAGTTTCACCGGCTGGAATGACTTGAGGCGTCTTGCCTTGCATCTTTACTACCCCCTGGTGGTTGTTGCTTGCCTGCTTCCGTCTTAACTCAATGACCTTGAAAACTACTTTGTAGCCGTGTGGGAGGGGCTGGCGATTTGTTAAGTCAGTCTCTGAGTAAATGTCAAACAGTACATCTAGAGTGTTAGTACCTATGAGCATGAGGGACTGTGAAGTGTCAGGAACAACTAAGGCAAGTGTATTTACATCTATTGGGACTCCTACAAAGTCTTTTGGAAAGGTTATGGTCATTTCTATATAGCCAAAGTAAGGCACTAGCTGGCCATTTGCACCTTCCACTTCTAAGAGGTCATGAATCGGCTTAATCTTCTGCTCTGAAAGGTGCTGCTTGTAAAATGACTCAGGTACAGTGGTAACTTGTGAGCCTGAATCAAGAAGGCAGTTGACCTCTTCACCTCTCACAGTCACTTGGGCTGTGCTCTTGATGCCAACCAGCCGTTTGGGGAGTCTAAACGGTTGGTCCTGCGTTGGGTGATCTGGAACATGTTTGAGCTTTAATGTTCTCTGTATGTGTAATGTCTTTGTTGATCTCAGTAGGGGTTTTGTCTTCCTTGTTTACGTCTGAGGGACGTTGTTGACTCTCCTCAGCCCCTGTTTGTCCCACAACAGGAACTGTTAGTCGTTTAAAGGTAAGTTTGAATCATTTTGAGCTTCCCACTGGCGCTGTTTTTTTTCCAACTGCCTCTTCTTTTCTGCCACTAGGTCGGGGTTTGCGGGGTCGGTGCAGCAGGGGGCAATGTGCCCATCTTCGCCGCAGTTAAAACAGTACCAGGGCTTGGGTTTATATGTCTGTTTCTTTTTGATTTGTCTTTGCATGTCTGTATCATTTGGCTTTGACATCCTGCTCTGTTGCTTCCCTGCAGATCCCTTGCTGCTAGCTCCTTTGGTGTTTTTCTGTGACATGTATGTAGTTAGTTGGCTTTGCAGACTTGCCACTTGCTTTCTCAGATCCTCAATAGCACTGATACTGCTCTCATCTTTCTCCTCTGGTTCACAAACATATGCGCCATACTTTCTTACACCTGGTTACATAAAGATTGCTAACATTATGTTTGATGGGGGTCATCATTATACATAACAGAGGAAAACTTTGCAAATGTATTCCTTAAATTTACTTGCCTTCCTGTGGAAAAAGTTGTTTTCCCAGTTAAACAATCACAGCAGGGAAGCATGATTGATCAAAATTCTTTCAGTGTGATATTAACTTGTATGTCAGCAAGCGTACTTTGGGGATTTAGTAAAAATGTATATTTGGCACATTATATAAAATGGTGTTTCTGGTATGTAACTTAAAAGTACCTCTTTAATGGTAGGATCATTTCTCTCCCTCATCTTCCTCGTGGTACGTGGATGATGGTAGTGGGCTCAACCCGGCTTCTCTTTCTCTCCAGTCTGCCCTTCCTGCTCTTCATCAAGCAAAACAAAGTGTTTGGTCCAAGTTATTGACGTTAATGAAACTCCTGTAGCTTCACTTTGATCCTCCTTGATTAAAAAACAGAACATAGCAATTGTTTTATAAAATGAATCGCAACTCCATAACATGAAAACATTATTGTCATAGTGCATACTATACATTAAACCAAATTGACCTGATATTGTGGAGTAATGGTAGAGAAATACACTCCTTATTAATCTAAAGCATTCATAAATCAAATTCATGTTTATATTTATATTGTAGCGTCCCTCAATGATGAGCTAAGCGTCTTGAACTGGTTTCAACAACCATGTATTCACCTCCCAGGTAGCACAGGCTAATGTGGGCTGTAGCATGTGGCTATCAATGGCGTATTAGCTGAAGAGTAGCATCCATTGTGTGTATCAACGGACTCCGCATCCGCTGTCTCAGCACTCGGACTGTAAACCTAGATCGTAACGATCTTTAAAAACAATAAACTACCTGACAGAAGGAAGATGACATCGTTTGTCTTCCAAGCGCTCGGTTAAAGGACCGGATGTACACGAGGGCAGATATGTCACTTTGTGGTTGACGTCTTCTCATTCACACCAGGTAAACAACTGACAAACACAATTTGACACATCGACAATGTTACGATTACAAAGTCTTTAATGTGTCCTCTCTTGTATTGTGAACTTTGAGTTTTTCCAACATGCAAACAGCATTGTTTTATAAGAACAGTTTTTCTCATTAAGAAAGGTAAAGGTCTATCTCTCATCTAAAGATCTAGAGAGGGTGATCCATGCCTTCATAACTTCTCTACTTGATTCCTGTAGCCTGCAGCTCATTCAAAATGCTGCTGCTCGCCTCCTTACAGGAAAGAAAAAGAGAAACCATATAACACCAGTGTTTAGCTCCCTCCACTGGCTTCCTTTTGGTCACAGGATTGATTTTTAAATGTTTTTGTTAACTTTCAAACCTCTTAATGGACTGGCACTGTGTCACTGAACTCCTTCATATCCACTCTCCACTTAGAGAGCTGAGGTCAGCCACTCAGCTGCTCCTGGACTTACCTAAACCAAGGCTCATAACCAGAGGCGATCAAGCCTTTGCAGTAGCCGCCCCAAACTAGTGGAACAGTGCACCACTCCATATTATTCTGATTAGATCTGCCCCGTCTCTAGCACACTTCAAATCATTGTGAAAAACAAGTCTCTTCTTTGTGGGCTACTTCTCCAATTGGGAACATTTTTATCCCAGCAGGTTTTATTTTATTTGAGTTTGTTTAATCTTATTTTATCTTTACTATTGGCATTTTGCTTTTGTCTCTATTCTAAGTTTTAATAAATTTGCTATATAAATAAAATCTAACTTGACATTAACAGTTTAATTTAAGATCATACACAAAAAAACAGCAAGAAAGAACGGTTTTGATACATTTCTACGTTACTTTATCTTCAATATATTCCACTACAGATTTTACTGTTCCCTAGTTGTAAACCACACACTCAAACACACACACACTTTGTTCTGTCTTACAGACTCTCTTTAATCTCTTTAGTCTTTATTTAGTATTAGACATGGAAAAAGTCTCCTCCTTATTCCCAACTCCTCTCTGAAGTCATCAGGAGCAAAGGCAGCTGCTCCTCTTGTTTTCGGGCTCGTCAGATAAATATAATTTCAGCTTCGTCATGTTATGTGCAGTTTGCTTCCACCACCGACTCAGTGATTTTTCATGCTTCATTTTTCAAGTCATCCACTCCATTCTTTCCTCTGTCTGCATTCACTCTCACTATCATCCTTTTCATTTGAATCATCATCATCATTTTATTTGTACTCATATTTATAATTGATTTTAACAATAACATTGGAATTGTTCAAATAAACAAACAACAAATACCTGACAGGTATGAAAATTAAGTGAGTGAAATGAGAACAAACAGAGAAGTTTGAATTTGTATCTTTATTGATGAGGACTATTTCATGTCAACAAGCATCAGGTGATCAGTGACCAGGTTAAATCAGACTTTACAATCACTGAGGATAAATTATGTGAGATGCACAAACAGAGGGAATAGGACCACTACAATCTTTATCATTCCATTTCTTAGCGGTGTTATAGTTGGTTTGAACACAGTCTTCGTTTCCTCGATTGTCTGGCTGTCCTGATGACCAAAACGTAAAGTCCAATGCAGAACCATCAGACCACATCCACTTGCGTTCTTTATGGAGATCGTTGAGTCCGATCCAGGTTCTTCGTCCAACAACGTCAAAGCTCTTGATCAGGACTTTGACGAAATTCTGTTCATCCAGACTGTGGATAGACACCAGGTTGGCTCCCTGGGACAAACAATTGAGCTCTGCGTTAGCCCAGGTCATCTCTCTGGACACGTACTTGTAGCAGCGGTTGTTGAAGCTGGACCAGAACGAGGGACAGTTTCCACGCTGCAGCCTGACCTCAGGTCCATCTGAAGGAGACACAGCACCCAGGGTCAGGGAGAACAGAAGGAGGAGCAGGATCATGTTGCCGTCTCTCTCTCTCTCTGTCACAGGAGCAGGACGAGGGGTTGGAGATGATCTGCACTGTTGGATGAGAATGAGAGTTTGAAGGAGACAGGTGGGCAGGCTGCGTTCTTTTATACTCTTCAGAGAGGGTGTCTGCACTGTTGGTGTGATGTTATTGGTCAAATGCACTTGGCAAACACTTTGTTTTATACACAGCTGCACAGAACAAAGTGTTTTCTCTTACCAATAGCTCCCCTGGACGTCACATAACTTTCCAAACGATTTTCCAGTTCAACCTTTTGACCTCGTAAAACGCAGCTTTAGAACGAAAATAAAGGAAATAACTGTTTAGCTTTGGAATGTCCAGGAGAGCTCTGCTCTTTGTTTTTCTATGTTCTTATATTTTATGCATATTTATTGCATCATTATACTGCCACTGTGTTTTGTTTCTTTTAAAGTGATCAATAATGAGTGGTCTATGGTCCAATCAGATCTGGCACAAAACATTACACTGGTGAAGAAGCATCTTGTGAAATCCAGCTAACAAACATTTAAACAGCAATGAGAACAGATACAAACTATCTGTCAATGATTCATCTGATATCAGTGCCATTTAAATACCGGTGAGTCAATGTTCCCTT
Source organism: Pleuronectes platessa (assembly GCF_947347685.1). NCBI lineage: Eukaryota > Metazoa > Chordata > Actinopteri > Pleuronectiformes > Pleuronectidae > Pleuronectes > Pleuronectes platessa. The sequence goes on from NC_070643.1 coordinate 12,086,617, forward strand.
TGCCATTTCTGGGAAGATGCTGAGATCACTGGGCACAAGCATTTATCTACAGACTTGATCATTTACTTTTATCTTTGTTCTGAGCTTTTCCTTTGGAAATTCTTGACTCACTTTCATACAGTTGGAGGCTTCGTAATAGATCCAGTTAAATAGTACAAATTGTCTTAAAAAGGAAGAAAATTTGTTTGTCCAGCAGTTTAGATTCATGATTCAAATATCTTAATATAAAAACCATATCATTTCCTTTTATTTACTAATTTTCCTTAGAACTGTGCAAATCTGGTTTCTGATTTAAGGGGCAGGACTTCAAAATTAATATATTCATGATCTACCTGTTAATTAAGAAAAATAACACAGGGGATCCACCGAGTTCTGAATATTTTGGGGTTGTCTATGCAGTTTCTTATAGTGTAAGTGTTAAAAAAGAAAACGAAGATGGACCAAATACATTCCTCTAAAACAGCTTCCCACCTCAGCCATGTTCTTTTTGGGAGCTTCATAGAGAGTGTTTGATATCATTGGACATTTCAGTAATATACAACCACAGTGTGAGTGAAGGCAGGTGAAATAAACCATCCGCTCACCTGGATGTCACATAAAACCTATAGTTTATTCATTTTCAGTAAAATGTTCACATAGTAAAACGAAGCTTTAGAAAAGACGTGTAGCTCCAGCTATCTGAAGGCTGGGGGGTCACGAAGGGGAGACGTATTGCTTCATTGTTGACTCTTTTGGTTTCCATTTACAACAGATAAGTAATAACATAACAACTGTAGGCGTTTATTTACACACAGACAATATTACAATAGTACAAAGCCTTCAATGTGTCCTGTCTTGCATTGTGAACTTTGTGTTTTTATTTTAACATGCAAACAGAATTGAAACATTGTCATAAAAATATTTAACACAGTTATGACAATGATAAAATACTGAATACAACCTCCTGTGGTTTTCTCAAACGTCATCAGACCAACTTGCTCCTCTGCTGCCCTCAAGTGGCCATAAAACACAACACATACTTTTACATTCCAGCAGTGCAACTTCAAACCCGCACACACCTTTTTGATCTGATGTGTGTGCACGTGTTAAACCTCAGGCACATAAACAATTTTGTCAACTTTCAAATACATAAATAAACTATATATTACAATAAATAACTCATTCAGCACAATTATTCTGCTCCGTGGACGAGGTGGAGTAGAGTTGTGACGTGCACGTGCGTGTGTGTGTGTCATGGTTAATAGTAAATATGTCGACCACAAGGCTTCTCTATCGTGAGGAACACCTCACACATCAAGAGGGTGAATGCACCACACCAACACAAACATTTATCACAGAAGTAATATCATTTTTTTTTAAAGAAAGTCAATCTAATGATAGGAACATATATTAAATATCACTCAGATGCATAATGTTAATAAGCCAACGCACACACTCACAGTGCTAGGGAACGAGATTACATTCCTTGTAGTTTCAGGAGCAACACATTCAGTCATAAACAGTGATATGTTTGACACACATCCTAAAATGAGCGGATGATTTGTCAGATCTTTGGGGGCTTCAGGAAACAACGTGGTTGAACGATTCACGATTCCCTTAATATGTAGTGATATTACAGAAAAATTCAAGCGTTCATTTTTGCTATCCTCATGTTGTCCAATAAATTTAATGGGAGGAGATGCTATGTGTCTTTTGGGCATTTCTTTCGTTTCCACCCCATCAGGAGGCGAAGTGGTCCGAACGGCTGATCTGGATCCACCACAGATTTACACAAGCTTGAATCCAGTTGAATCCTTCAGCAGAATCATTTTTGATCAGGGCTTTGACGAAGTTCTCTTCCTCCAGACTGTGGATAACCACCAGGTTGGCTCCCTGTGGCAAACAGTAGAACTCTGCATCAGCCTAGGTCATCTGTGTGGCCACGTACTTGTAGCAGCGGTTGTTGAAGCTGAACCAGAACACGGGACAGTTTCCACACTGCAGCCTGACCTCAAGTCCATCTGAAGGAGACACAGCACCCAGGGTCAGGGCGAACAGAAGGAGGAGCAAGATCATTTTGGCGTCTCTCTCTCTCTCTCTCTCTCTCTGTCACAGGAGCAGGACGAGGGCTTGGAGATGATCTGCACTGTTGGATGAGAATGAGAGTTTGAAGGAGACAGGTGGGCAGGCTGCGTTCTTTTACACTCTTCAGAGAGGGTGTCTGCACTGTTGATGTGATGTTATTGGTCAAATGCACTTGGCAAACACTTTGTTTTATACACAGCTGCCCGATAAAAGTGTTTTCTCATAGCACGAGGAAGAAAAACCAACAGCTCACCTGGAAGTCACATAAGTTTTCCCATGATTTTACAGTTAATCCTTTTGATCTCGTAAAACGCAGCTTTAGAAAAGAGGACACGAGGGCAGATATGTCACTTTGTGGTTGACGTCTTCTCATTCACACCAGGTAAACAACTGCCAAACACAATTTGACACATCGACAATGTTACGATTACAAAGTCTTTAATGTGTCCTCTCTTGTATTTTGAACTTTGAGTTTTTCCAACATGCAAACAGCATTGTTGTAATTACAGTTTATCTCAGTTGTTAAAATTCGGCACAATTTGCACAACCTTCACTTCATGTACCAATCACTTGACCCAATTTGGCACTACTTCACACTCCCTTATCTACATTAGACTCTGACTTTCCTTTTTTACACTCTGATGTCAATTACACATCACCTTGTTATCAAAACACTACACACAATGTTCAGTTGTTGCACACACTTCTCAAGTAAAATCTCAAAGCATCAACCTACAACACACAAATACTCAAATCTCTAAACATTCAGGTCTGTTGAGCAATTTCACCTCATTTCCACAGCCGAACAGGAGTCTGAAATTGTAGATATGGTTCATGAGAACAACTCTATCACACTCAGACAAATAAAAACTAGGATCCTGGCTGACCATGCTACATTTAGAAACGTCCAGACCGTCAGCCTCTCTACATTGGACCGTATTCTTCATAGGAATGCCATGCGGAGAAACAAGTGTTCAGGTTCCCATTTGAACGGAACACAGGCATCAAGGAGTTACGGCGAGAGTTTGTGCTTATAAGTACCAACATTCAGCACTGACACATGCATGTATTGTACCTGTAATCCAATATTGTTCCTTTTCTACAGTGTCTCACTGTAGCCCACTGTGTTGACCTCTCTGTGTCCATACTGTAACTTGCATTCTCATGCTGTCTGTGTCAGCGGATCCAGGAGATAGATAGATAGATTACTTTATTCATCCCCGAAGGGAAATTAAGTTGTCATAGCAGCCGGTACATTTGAATACAATAAAATACAATACAATAGAATAAAAAAAAAATATTGAGGTAGAAAGCCTCACACAGCTAATGTGTTGTACCAGTACATCTTTATTGATGAGGTGGGATTCAACCTGGTGAAGAGGAGGCGACGGGCCAGAAACCTGAATGGCCAGCGGGATATTGTTGAGGTCCCCGGCCAGCATGGTGGGAACATCACAATGTGTGCTGCAATGAGTCACCATGGGATCTTGCACCGTCATGCCCACCTAGGGGCCTATAACACTGCCCGTCTCCTCGTCTTCCTGGATGGCCTGCATGACCTGCTGATACCAACTGGCCAGATAGATGACCCACAGCGGATCGATCACGTTGTCATCTGGGACAGTGTGAGCTTCCAACGGGCAGCTCAAGTTGTTCCAGGACCACCCAAATTTTTCCGTTCTATACCTTCCACCTTATTCTCCTTTCCAGAATCCCATTGAGGAATTATTTTCAGCTTGGAGGTGGAAGGTATATGAACGGAACCCACAGGACCGGGTCCCACTGCTCCAGGCCATGGAGGAGGCTTGTGGCGATGTGAGTGTCGAGGCCTGTCAGCATTTTGTGTGTGAAGTTTTCAGCCACCTGTGTGCAGTTTTGAGAAACCCTCTATTGTTTTGAAAAACTTGTGTTAACAATTGTGAAAAACTGTAATTTTTGTGAAGGGGGGGGGGGGGGGGGGGTTGAGCAGGCCGGTTTACAGTACTGTACTGTTCTCTGTGTGTACCGAAATAAACCTTTTTATGCTGCGTATTTGTGTGCTGTTTTATGTTTGACTATGAAAAAAGTGGGCCTACACTGAGACATTTTACAAAAGGAGAAATGGCTCATTCTCCAGAGTCATGTCATTCATATGGTGTGTTCAATTTTGATGATTGTGTTTTCAGTTTTGCACTACAGTGTGCTGTAAATGCTTGGTAGTGTGCAAGAAAATGCTTAGTTGTGTATACTCAATGAATGGTATGTGTGTGTCAATTGAAAATATGGCTGTGTGTACCAAATGAAAACACGAGTTCCATTTTGTGAACAGGTAAGAGATTTGATATCAAAGAGTCATCTTTCAAAGGGAGTGTCAGGTTTAGCATTTTGTGTGTGAGGTTTTCAGTTTTTTGTGTGCAGTTTTGAGAAAGCCGTTATTGTTTTGAAAAACGTGTGTTAACAATTGTGAAAAACTGTAAGCACTATACAAATGCATCAGCTGAGTTCACCTGTTTTCAACCAAAATGGAGCTTGTGCTCAAGAAAGAAGAAGAGTGAGTGTGAGAGGGGGAATCCACGGAGGAGGAGAAGGCTGCATCTGCGGCATGAGTATGTGGAGGTGTGCATTGTTCACTTTAGCACTGTGATGTTGCATACTGCACACGTAGCCTTTATAATGTAAATGTACTGTATTCCAGACCTATGCTGAACTACACAATCTTGTTTTTCCCTGTATTTCAGAGAGTTTTACAGATGGATGCTGAGGAAATCCCGTATGAATTCATACACATAGATGAGGCAGGGTTCAACCTGACAAGAGCAAGAAGGAGAGGCAGAAACATCATTGGCCACGGGGCTATCATCAATGTCCCAGGGCAACGTACCCATCACCCTTTGTGCTGCCACTACACAGAATGGGGTCCTCCTCCGTCACGCCGATATGGGCCCTTACAACACACCTCACTTTCTCACATGTTTGTGCCTATTGCACAACATATAGTCACAGCAGTAAACCACATGCACCAGATGCAATCCATTGTAATCTGGGACAATGACTCATTCCACCGCTCTGCTCTGGTCCAGAACTGGTTTCTACACCATCCACAGTTTACAGTACCATACCTTCCATCATACTCTCCATCTCTAAACCCAATCAAAGAGTTTTTCTCTGCATGGCGGTGGAGGGTTAACGATCTCCGGCCCCAGGCTCAGGTACCCCTCATTGAAACCTGTACTGGATACAGAATTTTCTGCTTGTCTGATATTTTTTTTTTAAGATTTTTTTTTTGGGGATTTTTTTTTTGGGGATTTTTTTTTTATGCTTTATTGATAGTGTAGAGACAGAGTTGAAATGGGGCAGAGAGGGGAGTGACATGCAGAGAACGACCGCGGGCTGGAATCGAACCCGGGTCCGCTGCTGGCCGAGGCCCATGGGGGGGACGCCCTACCCACTGAGCTAAGGGCGCCCCATGCTTGTCTGATATTTGTCGAGCTTACAGTGTTATGCAAACTCCTGTAGTAGCATGACAACTGGAACATGTTTGTTGTGATTCTCCATGTTGACATGTTGACTGATTGGGGATGTGGAGAGAAATAAATTATATTTTCATGAGTCTGCAGTATTGGGCTTGTGTAGTGTTAGGTGAATTTATTGTATAGTTGCACTCTCTCTGTGTACTTCACTTACAGTACTCTAATCACTGAGAAGTAGAATTGCTAAAAGTGTTTAAGGTTAGCAACAGCAGTGTGTAACTGGCTAAAACCGATTAAGTCATATGAAGCATGTGTGAATCGTGCTTAAGCAATCGAAAAAAACTGTAATGAAATAGAAGAGATCATATTTGGAATCACTGCTGTGACTCCTAATTATCTCATTAAGTGATTAAATTGGTGTTAATTATTGTTCAGGAGAGCTCTGCTCTTTGTTTTCTATGTTCTTTTTTATGCATATTTATTGCACTATAACAGTGCCAAAGGGGTGGGATTTAAAAAAGTATATTTACTTATTTACTGTACTAAAGAACATTTTCCATGTGTCCTTAGTTTAAGTGGATTAATTTGTTTGTATTTTCCTCCACTACATATATCAGCTAATATCTACACTTTCTAGGAATGTGGGCCTTTTTTGCCAAACAGGTGGTGCTCTGGGCAAGTTGTAATCTGGATAGGAACCTATAGTGGCCCAAGTGGTAAATAGTGAACATGGCCCAAAAAGAGCAAAACTAATTTGACCCTCAGCCCATATGAGTCACTCCTCTGTGAAGAGTCTTGCTGTTCATTTGGACAGTGATTTTAAATTTGACAATCTGTTGTAAGTAGCTTCTTTCAGTTGAGACTTATAGCTAAGGTAAAGGTCTATCTCTCATCTAAAGATGTAGAGAGGGTGATCCATGCCTTCATAACTTCTCGACTTAATTCCTGTAGCCTGCAGCTCGTCCAAAATGCTGCTGCTCGCCTTCTTACATGAAAGAAAAAGAGGAACCATATAACACCAGTGTTTAGCTCCCTCCACTGGCTTCCTTTTGGTCACAGGACTGATTTTAAAACTTTCGTGCTCCATATTAGATCTGCACCGTCTATGGCACATTTCAAATCATTGTGAAATACGTCTCTACTCTTTTATCTTTACTATTGGAATATTGCTGTTTTTCATGTTTCATAAATTTTATAAATTTGCCATATGAATAAAATTGAACTTAACATAAACAGTTTAACTTAAAATCAAACACTAAAAAACAGAATGAAAGAACGTTTTGGAAGATTTCTACTTTACTTTATCTTCTATATATTCCACTACACATGTTACTGGTCCCTAGTTCTAAAACACACAAATACACACACACATACACACACACTCCCACACACTCACAAACACTCATACACACTCATACACACACACACACACACACTTTGTTCATGCCAGCTGGAATCAGCTCCAATGAGACTGAAGCAGCTGTTTACACATCCCAAAATATTCAGTTTTACAGAAACTCTTTAAACTCTTTAGTCCTTATTTAGTACTTGACATTGAAACAGTCTCCTCCTTATTCCCACCTCCTCTCTGAAGTCATCAGGAGCAAAGGCAGCTGCTCCTCTTGTTTTCGGGCTCGTCTGATAAACATAATTTCGCCGTCTTCATGTTATGAGCAGTTTGCTTCCACCACCGACTCAGTGGATTTCCAAAAAGGTTTAGGTCAAATAAAAGCAACCTATTAGTTTCATGCTTCATTTTTCAAGTCATCCACTCCATTCTTTCCTCTGTCTGCATTCACTCTCACTACCCTCCTTTAATTTGACCCATCATCATCGTCATCATCATCATCATTTTATTTGTACTCATATTTAAAATGGATTTTAACAATAACATTGGAATTGTTAAAATCAACAAACAACAAAAACCTGACAACAGGTATGAAAAGTAAGTGGGTGAAATGAGAACAAACATAGAAGGTTGCATTTGTATCTTTATTGCTGAGGACTATTTCATGTCAACAAGCATCAGGTGATCAGTGACCAGGTTAAATCAGACTTAACAATCACTGAGGACACATTATGCGAGATGCACAAACAGAAGGATAAATGTTACTACAAGGTATATCATTCCATTTCTTTTCGGTAGAAAAGTTGTTATGACCACAGTTTTCCATTTCTAGGTAGTTGTCTGGCTGTCCTGTGGACCAAAAGGTAAACTTCACTGCACAACCATCAGACCAAATCCAGCTGCCTTCTTTGTAGAGGTCGTTGAGTCCGTTCCAGGTGATTCCTTCATTAAGGTCAAAGTTCTTGATCAGGGCTGTGATGAAATTCTCTTCCTCCAGACTGTGGATAGACACCAGGTTGGTTCCCTGTGACACACAGTGGAACTCTGCATCAGCCCAGCTCTGCTCAGTGGCCACGTACTTGTAGCAGCGGTTGTTGAAGCTGAACCAGAACATGGGACAGTTTCCACGCTGCAGCCTGACCTCAGGTCCATCTGAAGGAGACACAGCACCCAGGGTCAGGGTGAACAGAAGGAGGAGCAGTATCATGTTGGCGTCTCTCTCTCTCTCTGTCACAGGAGCAGGACGAGGGGTTGGAGATGATCTGCACTGTTGGATGAGAATGAGAGTTTGAAGGAGACAGGTGGGCAGGCTGCGTTCTTTTATACTCTTCAGAGAGGCTGTCTGCACTGTTGGTGTGATGTTATTGGTCAAATGCACTTGGCAAACACTTTGTTTGATACACAGCTGCCCGATAAAAGTGTTTTCTCATAGCACGAGGAAGAAAAACCAACAGCTCACCTGGATGTCACATAACTTTCCACATGATTTTTCAGTTCAACCTTTTGACCTCGTAAAACACAGCTTTAGAAAAGAGGACACGAAGGCAGATATGTCACTTTGTGGTTGACGTCTTCTCATTCACACCAGGTAAACAACTGCCAAACACAAGTGGACACATCGACAATGTTACCATTACAAAGTCTTTAATGTGTCCTCTCTTTTATTGTGAACTTTGTATTTTTTCTAACTTGCAAACAGCATTACCAACGAACGTGTATCAGAAGTGTTTGCCCCAGAATCACCCAACACTGTAAAAAGACAATAAGGAAAATAAAGGAGGAAATAATTGTTCCCTTAATATCAAAAACTGTTAAGCTTTGGAACGTCCAGGAGAGCTCTGCTCTTTGTTTTTTATGTTCTTATATTTTATGCATATTTATTGCACCATAATAGTGCCAGAGTTCTTTATTCCTTTTAAAGTAATCAATAATGAGTGGTCCATGGTCCAATCAGAGTTGGCACGAAACATTACACTGGTGAAGAAACATCTTTCGAAATCCAGCTAAAAAACATTTAAACGGCAATGAGAACAGATACAAACTATCTGTCAATGATACATCTGATATCAGTGCCATTTAAATACCAGTTAGTTCAATGTTCCCTTTGCCATTTCTGGGAAGCTGCTGAGATCACTGGGCACCAGCAGCTGCCATTTATCTACAGATTTGATCATTTACTTTTATCTTTGTTCTGAGCTTTTCCTTTGGAAATTCTTGACTCACTTTGATACAATTGGAGGCTTCATAATAGATCCAGTTAAATTGTACAAATTGTCTTAAAAAGTAAGAAAATGACCAGTTTGTCCAGCAGTTTAGATTCAGGATTCAAACATCGTAATATAAAAACTTCATCATTTATTTTTATTTTCACTTAGCTTTTAATTAGAAAAGCCCAAAATGCTTGATATCACTGTCGTCAATGGATCCAGTTAATCAGAAGAGTTTCTTTCTTTTACTTACTCATGTTCCTTAGTACTGTGCAAATCTGGTTTCTGATTCAAGGAGCAGGACTTCAAAATTAATACATTTATGATATACCACTTAATTAAGAAATAATAACACTAGGGATCCACCGAGTTCTGAATATTTTGGTCTTGTCTATAGAGTTTCTTATAGTGTAAGTGTTAAAAAAGAAAACGAAGATGGACCAAATACATTCCTCTAAAACAGCTTCCCACCTCAGCCATGTTCTTTTTGGGAGCTTCAGAGAGAGTGTTTGATATCATTGGACATTTCAGTAATATACAACCACAGTGTGAGTGAAGGCAGGTGAAATAAACCATCCGCTCACCTGGATGTCACATAATACCTATAGTTTATTCATTTTCAGTAAAATGTTCACATAGTAAAATGAAGCTTTAGAAAAGACGTGTAGCTCCAGCTATCTGAAGGCTGGGGGGTCACGAGGGGGCGACGTATTGCTTCATTGTTGACTCTTTTGGTTTCCATTTACAACAGATAAGTAATAACATAACAACTGTAGGCGTTTATTTACACATAGACAATATTACAATAGTACAAAGCCTTCAATGTGTCCTGTCTTGCATTGTGAACTTTGTGTTTTTCTTTTAACATGCAAACAGAGTTCAAAACATTGTCATAAAAATATTTTACAAAGTTATGACAATGATAAAATACTGAATTCAACCTCCTGTGGTTTTCTCAAACGTCATCAGACCAACTTGCTCCTCTGCTGCCCTCAAGTGGCCATAAAACACAATACATACTTTTACAGTCCAGCAGTGCAGATTCAAACCCACACACACCTTTTTGATCTGATGTGTGTGCACGTGTTAAACCTCAGGCACATAAACAATTTTGTCAACTTTCAAATACATAAATAAACTATATATTACAATAAATAACTCATTCAGCACAATTATTCTGCTCCGTGGACGAGGTGGAGTAGAGTTGTGACGTGCACGTGCGTGTGTGTGTCATGGTTAATAGTAAATATGATGAACACAGGGCCTCTCTATCGTGAGGAACACCTCACACATCAAGAGGGTGAATGCACCACACCAACACAAACATTTATCACAGAAGTAATATATTTTTTTTTAAAAGAAAGTCAATCTAATGATAGGAACATATATTAAATGTCAGTCAAATGCATAATGCTAATATGCCAACGCACACACTCACAGTGCTAGGGAAAGAGATTACATTCCTTGTAGTTTCAGGAGCAACACATTCAGTCACAAACAGTGATATGTTTGACAAACATCCTAAAATGAGCAGATGATTTGTCAGATCTGTCGGAGCTTCAGGAAACAACGTGGTTGAACAATTCACAACTCCCTTAATATGTAGTGATAGTATTACAGAAAAATTCAAGTGTTAATTTTTGCTATCCTCATGTTGTCCAATAAATTTAATGGGAAGAGATGCTATGTGTCTTTTCGGCATTTCTTTCGTTTCCACCCCATCAGGAGGCGTAGTGGTCCGAACGGCTGATCTGGATCCACCACAGATTTACACAAGCTGGAATCCAGTTGAATCCTTCAGCAGAATCAAAGTTCTTGATCAGGGCTTTGACGAAGTTCTCTTCCTCCAGACTGTGGATAACCCCCAGGTTGGCTCCCTGTGACACACAGTAGAACTCTGCATCAGCCTAGGTCATCTCTGTGGCCACGTACTTGTAGCAGCGGTTGTTGAAGCTGAACCAGAACATGGGACAGTTTCCACACTGCAGCCTGACCTCATGTCCATCTAAAGGAGACACAGCACCCAGGATTCTCATTCTCTCTTCTTCTCATCTCTCTCTCTCTCTCTCTCTCTCTCTCTCTCTCTCTCTCTCTCTCTCTCTCTCTGTATCACAGGAGCAGGACGAGGGGTTGGAGATGATCTGCACTGTTGGATGAGAATGAGAGTTTGAAGGAGACAGGTGGGCAGGTGGGCAGGCTGCGTTCTTTTATACTCACGAGGGCAGATATGTCACTTTGTGGTTCACGCCTCCTCATTTACACCAGGTAAACAACTGCCAAACACAAGTTGACACATCAACAATGTTACGCATTTGAACAAAAATGTCTGCACTTTCTACTTCGTATATTCTGAAAACTGGCTCGTTACTTGAGCAGTGGACGTGCGCCACTATGCACGGCGCACCTCTCACTCACTCACTCACTCGCCGGCCTGCTGCCCCGGGAGATGTGCAGCCCGGCCTTTCTGGTAACGATCCTTCCGCAGGTTCACCTTCAGAAACTTTGTTAAGAGTTTTACTTCCTCTAGATCAGCCGTTACCAAGCTTAAGAATGCTGTGGCCCAATTTCAAAACTGAAAAATGTGTGCGGCCCACCCACATCTTTAATCACAACTATATGATCCACACACACGACTAGAATCATACATATTATAAATGTTATGGCAAAAATTAAATGAATATGAACGCGGGCATATGCAGTGCAAATCCAATAACAACCACATTTAAACATAACAATTTGCAAAGCAACCAATGTAAAACAAACAGGAGTCCAAATAGTCTATTGTTAAAATTCATTCTTACTGTTTGTATAACAGAGCACGACAAGGATATCCGGGAGAAGACAAACACATTCGAGGCTTAACCAAATATACTTAAGGTGTTTAAGCTAGACCTGTGCTGGTCTCATCAATATTTCGTAGAAAATGGTATGAAAAGTAATGCACTAGAATTTGTATGAATTTCACGTAATCTTGAGTCAGGAGGCTGGGGACACGTGACCTTTGCGCCTCTCTCTCTTCGTTAAAACAAAAAACATGGCGGACATTCATCTAACCCCAACCCTAATATGAAAAATATATATGAACTCTGCACCACGCTGATTCAGCTGAGTGACAGCTGCAGGAATGAGCTGTTCCTGAACGTGATGGTCCGGGAACGAAGGACCCTGTAGCGCCTCCCAGAGGGGAGGAGGGCAAACAGTCTGTGGCTGAGGTGTGAGAATTGGGGTTGTTACAGTTTTTTTTGATTGCTTCGGCACGATTTTCAAAACAGGGCCCGGTGTTTCAAACACTAAACACTATCAGCACAACCACACACCTAATCATCAGAACACTTCAAAATGAAACACTCTTGTAAAAACTATACACTTTTTTATCAAAACCATATTATTTTGCCATATGAAACACACACGCTTCATATTACTTAATTCTGCTTTAGCCAGTTACACACTGCTGTTGTTAACCTTAAACACTTTTAGCAATTCCAGTTCTCAGTGATTAGTGTACTGTAAGTGAAGTACTCTGAGAAAGTGCAAATATACAATAAATTCACCAAACACAAGACCAATGCTGCAGACTCATGAAAATTGAATTTATTTCTCTCCATATCCCCAAATCAGTCAATATGTCAACATGGAGAATCACAACAAAACATGTCCCAGTTGTCATGCTACTACAGGAGTGTGCATAACACTGTAAGCTCGACAAATATCAGACAAGCAGAACATTCTGTATCCAGTACAGGTTTCAATGAGGGATACCTGAGCCTGGGGCTGGAGATCGTAAAACCTCCATCACCATGCAGAGAAAAACTCTTTGATTGGGTTTAGAGACAGAGAGTATGGTGGAAGGTACAGTACTGTAAACTGTGGATGGTGTTGAAACCAGTTCTGGACCAGAGCAGAGCAGTGGAATGACCCATTGTCCCAGATGACAATGGATTGCATCTGGTGCCTGTGGTTTACTGCTGTGACGATGTTGTGTAATCGGTCCAAACATGTAAGGATGTGAGTTGTGTTGTAAGGGATCATGTTGTTGTGACGGAGGAGAACCACATTCTGTGTAGTGACAGCACAAAGGGTGATGTTACCCCCACGTTTTCCTGGGACATGGATTATAGCCCCGTGGACAATGATATTTCTGCCTCTCCTTTTTGATTTTGTCCTATGAACCCTAAAATTAAAAGTAGTACAATATTAGCAAAACCTTACACTCAAGAAGCAAAACATCAGCCCATATTTGCACAACTATAAGCACATTGTCAACCTCACACTTGTTGCAAAACTCTACACACAGTGATTAGCAAAACACTAAACACACTTAACATACATTACACACAAAAATCTATCATGAAGTCACATCCTTGCAATACCAAAGCACTGACTGTCAAATGACCACACCATCCAACCAATTGGTTCAACACAGTCATCAGGTGTGCAAACACTCGTTTGCTTAATTGTAGACACACCAATCAGGTGTGTAAGCACTATAAAAAGCAGCAGGTGAGTTCATCGTTCTTCAAGCACAATGGAAAGAGTCAGAGAAAGAGTAGGACAAGGACGAGGAGGAGGAGGAGGAGGAGAACGAGGAGGAGGAGGAGGAGGAAGGGGAGGAAGAGGAAGACAAGAAGGTGCTCAAAGAGGACCGAATCTGACAAATGAGATCCGCGCAACACTGGTTGACCACATTGTCAACCACGGCCTGACGCTGAGGGAGGCTGGACTGCGAGTACAGCCAAATCTAAGCCGATATATAGTGGCAAGTGTGATGAGAACATTTCGACTGGAAAATAGGTATATTGTAAAAATATCATATCAAAAACATCTGCACGGTTTCAGTAACTGCTTACAGTACTGTATTCTATGCACTGTATGGTAGAACTGTTTTGATGGACTTCAACTTGAATCTATCTTCTATCTCTTCCACTACACATTTGACTGTTCCCTAGTTCAAAACCACACACACACAGAGACACACATACACACACACACAAACACACACTTTGTTCATGCCAGCTGGATCAGCTCCAATGAGACAGAAGCAGCTGTTTAGACATCCCAAAATATTTTCCCTTCCAGAAACTCTTTAAACTCTTTAGTCCTTATTTAGTATTTGAAATTGAAAAAGTCTCCTCCTTATTCCTTCCTTAAAAACAAGAGCTGCTCCTCTTGTTTTTGCTTCCACCACCGACTCAGTGATTTTCCAAAAAGGTTAAAGTCAAATAAAAGAAGCCGTTTAGTTTCATGCTTCATTTTTTCAAGTCATCCACTCCATTCCATCCTTTGTCTGCATTCACTCTCACTACCATCCTTTAATTTGACCCATCATCATCATCATCATCATCATCCTTTTATTTGTACTCATGGATTTTAACAATAACATTGGAAATGTTAAAATCAACAAACAACAAATACCTGACAACAGGTATAAAAAGTAAGTGAGTGAAATGAGAACAAACATAGAAGGTTGCATTTGTATCTTTATTGCTGAGGACTATTTCATGTCAACAAGCATCAGGTGATCAGTGACCAGGTTAAATCAGATTTAACATCACTGAGGACAGAGTATGCGAGATGCACAAACAGAAGGATGATTGTTACTACAAGGTAGATCATTCCATTTCTTATTGGTTCCAAAGTTGTTATGACCACAGTGTTCCCTTCCGTGGTAGTTGTCTGGCTGTCTTGGGGACCAAAAGGTAAACTTCACTGCACAACCATCAGACCACATCCAGCGGCCTTCTTTGTGGAGGTCGCTGAGTCCGATCCAGGTGATTCCTTCAGCATGGTGAAAGTTCTTGATCATGTTTGTGATGAAGTTATGTTCATCCAGGCTGTGGATAGACACCAGGTTGGCTCCCTGTGACACACAGTAAAGCTCTGCATCAGCCCAGCTCTGCCCTGTGGACACGTACTTGTAGCAGCGGTTGTTGAAGCTGGACCAGAACATGGGACAGTGTCCACGCTGCAGCCTGACCTCAGGTCCATCTGAAGGAGACACAGCACCCAGGGTCAGGGAGAACAGAAGGAGGAGCAGGATCATGTTGGCGTCTCTCTCTCTCTGTCACAGGAGCAGGACGAGGGGTTGGAGATGATCTGCACTGTTGGATGAGAATGAGAGTTTGAAGGAGACAGGTGGGCAGGCTGTGTTCTTTTATACTCACGAGGGCAGATATGTCACTTTGTGGTTCACGCCTCCTCATTCACACCAGGTAAACAACTGCCAAACACAAGTTGACACATCAACAATGTTACGCATTTGAACACAAATTTCTGTACTTTCTACTTCGTATATTCTCAAAACTGGCTCGTTACTTAGGTCGGGGGGGGGGGGGGGGGGGGGGGGGGGGGCAGGACGAGACCCTAAAAAAACGGCCTTGGTCGACCGGGTCGAGCAGGCTGTTCTGGTAACGATCCTTCCGCAGGTTCACCTTCAGATACTTTGTTAAGAATTTTACTTCCTCTAGATCCGCCATTACCAAGCTTAATAATGCTGCGGCCCAATTTGAAAACTGAAAAATGTGTGCAGCCCACACACACACACCTTTAATCTCAACTATATGATCCACACACATGACTAGAATCATACATATTATTAATTTTATCGCAAAAATTTAATGAATATGAACCCAGGCATATGCAGTGCAAATCCAATAACAACCACATTTAAACATAACAATTTGCAAAGCAACCAATGTAAAACAAACAGGAGTGCAAATAGGGCTTGTTAAAATTCATTCTTCCTGTTTGTATAACAGAGCAAGACAAGGATATCCCGGAGAAGACAAACACATTCGAGGCTTAACCAAATATACTTAAGGCGTATAAGCTAGACCTGCGCTGGTCTCATCAAAATTTCGTAGGAAATGGTATGAAAAGTAATGCACTAGAATTCGTATGAATTCCAAGTAATCTTGAGTCAGGAGGCTGGGGACACGTGACCTATGCGCTTCTCTCTCTTTGTTAAAACAAAAAACATGGCGGACATTCATCTAACCCCAACCCTAATATGAAAAATATATATGAACTCTGCACCACGCTGATTCAGCTGAGTGACAGCTGCAGGAATAAGCTGTTCCTGAACGTGATGGTCTGGGAACGGAGGACCCTGTAGCGCCTCCCAGAGGGGAGGAGGGCAAACAGTCTATGGCTGAGGTGTGAGAATTTGGGTTGATACAGTTTTTTTCGATTGCTTAGGCACGATTTTCAAAACAGGGCCCGGTGTTTAAAACACTACACACAATCAGCACAACCACACACCCAATCAGCAGATCACCTCAGATCCTTTGCAAAATGAAACACTCTTGTAAAAACTATACACTTATCAAAACCATATTTTTAAACACACATACTTCTAATGACTAAATTCTGTTTTAGCCAGTTACACACTGCTGTTGCTAACCTAAAACACTTTTAGCAATTCCAGTTCTCAGTGATTAGAGTACTGTAAGTGAAATACACAGAGAAAGTGCAAATATACAATAAATTCACCAAACACTACACAAGACCAATGCTGCAGTCTCATGAAAATATAATTTATTTCTCTCCATATACCCCAATCAGTAAAAATGTCAACATGGAGAATCACAACAAAACATGTCCCAGTTTTCATGCTACTACAGGAGTGTGCATAACACTGTAGGCTCGACAAATATCAGACAAGCTGAACATTCTGTGTCCAGTACAGGTTTCAATGAGGGGTACCTGAGCCTGGGGCCGGAGATCGTAATCCCTCCACCGCCATGCCGAGAAAAAATCCTTTATTGGTTTTAGAAACGGAGAGTATGGTGGAAGGTATGGAACTGTACAGTACACCAATCCAGTTCAAGCACTATACAAATGCAGCAGCCGAGTTCACCTGACTTCCACCAAAATGGAGCTTGTCCTCAAAAGAAAAGATGAGTGAGGGTGAGAGGGGGAATCCACGGAGGAGGAGAACGCTGCAGCTGCGGCATGATTATGTGGAGGTATGTATTGTTCACTTTAGCACTGTGATGTTGCATACTGCACACGTAACCTTTATAATGTAAATGTACTGTATTCCAGACCTATGCTGAACTACACAATCTTGTCTTTCACTGTATTTCTGAGAGTTCTACAGATGGATGCTGAGGAAATCCCACATGAATTCATATATATAGATGAGGCAGGGTTCAACCTGACAAAAGCAAGAAGGAGAGGCAGAAATATCATTGGCCACGGGGCTATAATCAATGTCCCAGGGCAACGTGGGGGTAACATCACCCTTTGCGCTGGCACTACACAGAATGGGGTCCTCCTCTATCACTCCAATATGGGCCTCACACACAAAATGCTGACAGGCCTCGACACTCACGTCGCCACAAGCCTCCTCCATGGCCTGGAGCAGTGTGACCCGGTCCTGTGGGTTCCGTTCATAAACCTTCCACCTCCAAGCTGAAAATAATTCCTCAATGGGATTCAGGAAAGGAGAATAAGGTGGAAGGTATAGAACGGGAAAATGTGGGTGGTCCTGGAACCACTCACCCACTTGAGCAGCCCGGTGGAAGCTCACCTTTTCCCAGGGGCCGGTTTTTCAAAAGTAATCTGATCGGATTACGGCTATCGGATTGGATCAAATCTTGAAAATGGGTATTTCAAAAGAAAAAAAGGATTCAGAAATTGGATTGGATCACGTAATCTAATCTTGTTGTTGATCCGGATCAAATCTTGAGTTTGGGTTTTTCAAAAGTTTTTGGTAGGATTGAACAGAAGGAGGAGCAGGATCATGTTGGCGTCTCTCTCTCTGTCACAGGAGCAGGACGAGGGGTTGGAGATGATCTGCACTGTTGGATGAGAATGATAGTTTGAAGGAGACAGGTGGGCAGGCTGTGTTCTTTTATACTCTTCAGAGAGGGTGTCTGCACTGTTGATGTGATGTTATTGGTCAAAGGCACTTGGCAAACACTTCGTTTTATACACAGCTGCCCGATAAAAGTGTTTTCTCATAGCACGAGAAAGAAAAACCAACAGCTCACCTGGAAGTCACATAAGTTTTCCCATGATTTTACAGTTCAACCTTTTGACCTCGTAAAACGCAGCTTTAGAAAAGACGACACGAGGGCAGATATGTCACTTTGTGGTTGACGTCTTCTCATTCACACCAGGTAAACAACTGCCAAACACAAGTTGACACATCAACAATGTTACGATTACAAAGTTTTTAATGTGTCCTCTCTTGTATTTTGAACTTTGAGTTTTTCCAACATGCAAACAGCATTGTTTTAATTAGTTTTTCACAGTTGTTAACACAAAAAAAGCAAAAATTCGGCACAATTTGCACAACCTACACTTCATGTACCAATTGCTCGACCCAATTTGGCACTACTTCACACTCCCTTATCTGCATTAGACTCTGACTTTTCTTCTTTACACTCTGATGTCAATTACCTTGTTGTCAAAACACTACACACAATGTCCAGTTGTTGCACACACTTCTCAAGTAAAATCTCAAAGCATCAACCTACAACACACAAATACTCAAATCTCTAAACATTCAGGTCTGTTGAGCAATTTCACCTCATTTACACAGCCTAACAGGAGACTGAAACTGTAGATATGGTTCGTGAGAACAACTCTATCACACTCAGACAAATAAAAACTAGGATCCTGGCTGACCATGCTACATTTAGAAACGTCCAGAACGTCAGCCTCTCTACATTGGACCGTATTCTTCATAGGACTGCCATGTGGAGAAACAAGTGTTCAGGTTCCCATTTGAACGGAGCACAGGCATCAAGGAGTTACGGCGAGAGCTTGTGCTTGTAAGTACCAACATTCAGCACTGACACATGCATGTATTGTACCTGTAATCCAATATTGTGCCTTTTCTACAGTGTCTCACTGTAGCCCTCTGTGTTGACCTCTCTGTGTCCATACTGTAACTTGCATTCTCATGCTGTCTGTGTCAGCGGATCCAGGAGCATGACACAGCTCATGTGTTGTACCAGTACATCTTTATTAATGTTTGTGAAGGGGGGGGGGGGGTGAGCAGGCCAATTTACAGTACTGTACTGTTCTCTATGTGTACCGAAATAAACCTTTTTTTGCTGCGTATTTGTGTGCTGTTCTATGCTTGACTATGAAAAAAGTTGAGACATTTTACAAAAGGAGAAATGGCTCATTCTCCAGAGTCATTGTCATTCATATGGTGTGTTCCATTTCGATGATTGTGTTTTCAATTTTGCACTTCAGTGTGCTGTGAATGCTTGGTAGTGTGCAAGCAAATGCTTAGTTGTGTGTACTCAATGAATGGTATGTGTGTGTCATTTGAAAATATGGATGTGTGTACCGAATGAAAACACGAGTTCCATTTTGTGAACAGGTAAGAGATTAGATGGCAAAGAGTCATCTTGCAAAGGGAGTGTCAGGTTTAGCATTTTGTGTGTGAGGTTTTCAGTTGTCTGTGTGCAGTTTTGAGAAAGACGTTATTGTTTTGAAAAACGTGTGTTAACAATTGTGAAAAACTGTAAGCTTTGGAACGTCCAGGAGAGCTCTTATTGACATATACCACATACATTACACATACATTTATTGACCTCTTTATTACACTCTGTAGAAAAGTCAACATTTTGTACCACACATCCCAGCTCCTTGTTTCATACACACACAAAGTAGAACACCAACAGCAGATAATGAGCAGACCTTGGCCTAAAATCTGTCCCACACAACACACTCAGGCAGCTGCTTTGAGGCAGGAACATTATGACCTCTGGTAGCCACGACAATGGAGTGCACGTACGATATCTTCATCACGCGACATTCCAAGAGGAGGAGGCACTGCCCCGTCTAGATGCAGCGGCCTCCATCTAGTTTTGACCAATCCAAGAAGAACCTCTGTCACGCACAGTATATCGATATATAACCTATGTTCGCACTCTGTTTAAGCGCCTCTTTTCCTGTGCAGGCTCCTGCGTAGAACTAGAGACCCATGCATGTTCAATTGCTGGACACCGCGTTTTCCTGACCTGTGACCTCTGAATAAACTTGCTTAATTTCAACTTGAGAACGACGACTCCTCTCCTTTGATTTTCCACACGCAACAAATTGGTAGCAGAGGATGATTTTAGACGATTGAAAAGAGCGGAGTGGAAATCAACCAGTCGGGGAGGAGGTCGTCTCTCGGACGGGAAAGAACCGCCCTGCGTGGCTTGTCTCTCCTCGGGAACCTGATCAAAAGAGCGCTGTAATATTAAAAGGTAGGCAGAGCCTATTTAATTGAAATCTGCATATTGTCATGATAGGAATATCATGGATTATTGATCAGTAGTACTGAGGGTGAGTACAAGTTGCTTATGCTAAATTTAGAAAAGTAATTAAAAGGTCTGAAAATGCTGTGTATTATGCAAGTTGTCTTTCTATATTTTATTAAAAGAGTACCAGCAGCTTACACTGTAAAACATGACTAAATTAGTTGGTGTAAGAGTAGCTGAAGGAAAGGTTACCGGCAGCTTACACTGTGAAACAGGTCTACACGAGTTGGTGTAAGAGTAGTCGAAGGAAAAAGGGCAGCTTACCCTGTAAAACAGGTCTAAATGAGTTGGTGTCAGAGTAGCTAAAGAGTTAAAATCAGCCAGGCGCACGTTGTAAAACGTCCACGACGGTGGTTAACGTGTGCGGTTGGCGTGACGACACACACTGGAAAAAACCCTGGATACAGGTTGGTGTGTGGGCATGTTGCTAGGGATTTAACTCACCCATTCACATGAATCTATAAAAAAAAAGGAGTTAAAATTCATCCAGACACGCGTTGTAAACTAGTTCCACGACGGTGGTGAACGTGCGGTTTGGCGTGACGACACACTGTCAAACAAAAAGCCTTAACAGGTTTGTGTGTGGGCATGTCGCTACGGATTTAACTCACCCAGGCCCTCCAAATCTCTATAAAAAAGGGAATGGAAAGGCCTAACAATTCGATTACCACGAAAAGTATAATAAGATAAAATAAGATATAAAATTAGAAGAAGTGACTGTGGGGGAGACTGCTGAGGAGCGGCCCTTTTTGCGGTCTCTGCCCGTGTGTTAGTATTCCTACAAACAAGGAAATTGATCCATACACATTAAAAGAGGCAACAAAGGATATTAAGACCCATTCTCGTCTAATATTTGCACTTACGCCTAAACAATCCATTTAAGTAGGAGAAAACACCACCCACGCACACACTGTTAGTACAGCGCACACACATTCCCTCCCACTGACAGAGAAGCACACACACAATTCTGTGGACTGACTGAACAGGGGAGGTAGAAAATGGAGGATTTTGGGGACTATGTGACTGCGCAAGTGAAAAAGATGACGCCTCCTAAGGAGTGGAAAGGTAGAGAGAAAGTGTGGAGACAGATATGGGTGCAGACATGAGAGTGCAGGGAATGAGATACATGTTGGTAATGGTATGTAGGTTTTCTAGATGGATTGTAGCCATCCCTACCAGACGGGAGGATGCAAAGTCAGCGATCAAGTGGCTGCAAAAGGACTTGATCCCCCGTTACGGGGTTCCACGGTTCATTCGCTCAGACAATGGCACACACTTTAACAACACACACCTAAGAGAGGTAGAGGCTGCCTTGGGCATACACCACAAGTTTGGCTCAGTGTATCATCCACAGTCACAAGGCCTTGTAGAAAGAGCCAATCAAATGCTTAAAGCCAAAATTGCGAAGGTTTGTGCAGACACTAAAATGACATGGGCTGACGCCCTGCCATTGGTGTTGATGCCAATGAGGTCATCCCCAGGCGGTAAGACACACCTGTCGCCACATGAGTGTCTGACAGGCAGAATAATGCCTGGTCCTAACAGGGATGGAGGTCAAGTGCCACCCCTGGATGTCTTTGAAATTGAGATGTCAAGTTATATGACGGCTTTAACTGCTCTTACTGTAGCTCTCTCCAATCAGGTCTCCAGGGCCCTGGCGACTGATCCGGAGGAAGCTGCAGGACCGAAGGTAAAAGTTGGTGACTGGGTAAGAGTTAAGGTTCACAAGAGAAAGTGGCCAGAACTCAGGTGGACTGGACCGTACGAAGTGAAGGAGGTTACTTCACACTCGGCCCAGGTCAAGGCTAAATCAGGCGCACCTTGGCACCACCTGACACATTGTACCCCAGCACCTTCACCTTCCCGCCCATTGGCTGACATAAAAACTAATTTGAAAAATGGAGAGGGTATAAGTTGTACCTGTGTTACTCCTGGACTGCCATGGATTCCTGTGCTTCTTCTGGTCGTAAAATTACTCCCAAGATTAAGACGTGCAAAGCAGAGGGTGAAAAGGGGGAGGGCCAGAAGCCTTACAGCTTACAACTGGCGTTAAGATCACAAAGAGGCGTAGTTGTTTGTTTCTAAGTAGTTTGTTTGTTTGTTTGTTTGTTTTAATATGGCTTCATTCAGAAGTAAAGAATTCCAAACTGAATTGTTAAAATTACACTTTTTGGCACAAATTTGTTGTTTCAGATATTTCCAATACATCTAATGTATTAGAGGAAAGGAGAAAGGTTTTAGCCTCAAAAGTTCTACAAAAAGAAGAATCATTTAACATCTTATTTTATTTTTACCTTACACAGCAGGGCTAATAGTAAAGACCATTTTAATACTCCACAAGTTACTACATGGATTCATAATATAAATTCAAGGATGAGTGATTCACTACATCACATTAAGGTGTCCTTTTAAAGCCCATCTCTAAGTACAGTTAATGTGCAATGTTTTTTCTTTTCTTTCTCTGTTTGTATTATATTTAAGCCACTTACACCCATACAAAAGTTTCATCCGCAACTGTGGCCTTGTGAGAATGAGATAACAATGTTTTTTGTTTTTAGTCTGGAGAAGTTTAAGCATTTAACAGAGTCCACAGTGTTAGAGTTTGATTTTGTTTCTTGTGTTACATTTTCTCTCTAAATCCACAGTATCATGCATGTGTTTTAAAAAAAAAAAAAAAAAAAAAAATGGAACCAAGGCAAACACCTTGGCATCCTTTCAGACACCCTGGGTTATGTGGTTTTAGACGGAACAGTACTGTTTTTCACCTTTATCGCTTTACTGATTGTATTTCCTCTACTATGGATCGAAGAGAAAGGAGGTGTTTGCGCTATGATAGGTGCACAATGTTGTACGTTCATCCCCAACAACACAGCCCCAGACAGTGCATTATCTAAAGCACTCCATAGACTGCACTCACTCTCTGTGGAAATGAAGGAACACTCTGGCGTGAAACCATGGGATGATTTTATGACTAAATTCTTTGGCAAATGGTCTAAACTGGTTGCGGCCTTCATACTATCTGTCGCAGTGTTCATAGCCCTGTTCGCCATCTGCGGATGTTGTTGTATTCCATGCATTCAAGCCCTGTGCATCTGTGTCATAGACTCTGCGATACAAAAGAATGACACTGAACGTGCATTACAACTGCCTCTGCTAGCTCACTCTGAGGCGACAAGGGACATAAGAGACTGCGTTTCTTATGATTTTTGCTCAGATGATGACAACTGACCAGATATTGACCATGCCTTTGCTCTTGCGTTACAGACTGTCCCCTCAGTCGCTCTGACCCCTGATTAGTCACATAGCCCCAAATGGTGATGATACAGCCCCTCTTTTTGACTCAGACACAGGGTCAGGCCCAGGGCACGACCAAAGAAAAGAGAGGTGCTTCATTAAAAGTGGTGAGAAAAAGATATGAAATCCTCCTCTGTGTCTAATCTTCTGGGTCAGTCCGCTGTAGCAGGCTCCCTGTTTGCCAAGGCCAGAGGAGTGGGAAACCTGGTCGGTTGAATTTTCCCTTACAAGTGATACTGTGGACTTAGGATGAAAGGGAGCTTCTTCTCGACACAAGTTTTGATGGCTGTGATTCTTCTGATCACAGCTATGTTTTGACGTTTTTATTTTTGGGTTTTACTGAGTATAGGTTTCTTTTTGATTTTATTTGTGGTCTTGTGTTTTTTGCTCATTGCTTTAGTTGGGTTTGTTTATCTGCCTTGCCCTTTTCTGCCCTTTGCCTTCCCCATGTTGTCCACACCTATCAGGTGTGGAAAGGGGGATTTATTGACATATACCACATACATTACACATACATTTATTGACATACACCACATACATTCCTTTGACCTCTTTATTACACTCTGTAGAACAGTCAACATTTTGTACCACACATCCCAGCTC
This sequence comes from Pleuronectes platessa, assembly GCF_947347685.1. Taxonomy (NCBI): domain Eukaryota; kingdom Metazoa; phylum Chordata; class Actinopteri; order Pleuronectiformes; family Pleuronectidae; genus Pleuronectes; species Pleuronectes platessa. The sequence goes on from NC_070643.1 coordinate 12,110,849, forward strand.
CCTGTTTCAATTCATACACACACAAAGTAGAACACCAACAGCAGATAATGAGCAGACCTTGGCCAAATCCTCTCCCACACAACACACTAAGGCAGCTGCTTTGAGGCAGGAACATTATGACCTCTGGTAGCCACGACAATGGAGTGCACGTACGATATCTTCATCACGCGACATTCCAAGAGGAGGAGGCACTGCCCCGTCTAGATGCAGTGGCCTCCATCTAGTTTTGACCAATCCAAGACGAACCCCAGTCACGCCCAATATATCAATATATAACCTATGTGCGCACTCTGTTTAAGCGCCTCTTTTCCTGTGCAGTCTCCTGCGTAGAACTGGAGACCCATGCATGTTCAATTGCTGGAAACCGCGTTTTCCTGACCTGTGACCTCTGAATAAACTTGCTTAATTTCAACTTGAGAACGACGACTCCTATCCTTTGATTTTCCACCCGCAACAATATCCCGACAACAACCTGAGCACTTCTCTTCTCCACTGACACAGCAGGAGACCGAGCGAGGTCTAAACACGCGATTCTGTCGCTTACCTTTGACGTGAGGGTCATTTTTGATTAATCTCCGTGTTACGATAAGTTTCAACGCAACAGAGAGTTTTCAGTCTTTAAACCTTTTAACCTAAAATCCAGTGAATGGAGGAGGATTTAAAAACTAACCGCGGGGGGAGGTAAGGTTCACCCACCGCCAGGTGTTTCATCTTTCTTAAGGCTTATATCTAAACGTGTAGTTGTGTCACATGACTGTAAGACTTAGTTTGTCAACAGTAAAGTTACTTTAAAATAAAACATTCTATTAAATTCATATTTTGAGGATTTGTTGTCGTGTTTAAGAAGTCTTTCTTCTGATTCCCCCTGCTCTCTCAAAGGTACGGTCCAGGGTTTCTCGCGAAAACGGCATATGGGCGTGGTTATCCAGGAGCTACAGAGAGCGTGTGTGAGCGTGCGTGCGTGCGCGTGTGTGCTTAAAAAGCGCGTAAAAAGCGAGTCATCCACTCCATTTTGTCCTCTGTCTGCATTCACTCTCACTACCCTCCTTTTATTTGACCCATCATCATAATCATCATCATCATCGTCATCATCATCATCATTTTATCTGTACTCATATTTAAAATGGACTTTAACGAATAACATTGGAATTGTTAAAATCAACAAACAACAAATACCTGACAACAGGTATGAAAAGTAAGTGGGTGAAATGAGAACAAACATAGAAGGTTGCATTTGTATCTTTATTGCTGAGGACTATTTCATGTCAACAAGCATCAGGTGATCAGTGACCAGGTTAAATCAGACTCAACAATCACTGAGGACACATTATTTGAGATGCACAGACAGAGGGATAATTGTTACTACAAGGTATATCATTCCATTTCTTATTGGTTCGAAAGTTGTTATGACCACAGTCTTCCCTTCCTAGGTAGTTGTCCGGCTGTCCTGGGGACCAAAAGGTAAACTTCACTGCACAACCATCAGACCACATCCAGCTGCCTTCTTTGTGGAGGTCGCTGAGTCCGTTCCAGGTGTGTCCTTCATTATGGTCAAAGTTCTTGATCAGGGTTTTGATGAAATTCTCTTCATCCAGACTGTGGATAGACACCAGGTTGGCTCCCTGTGACACACAATAAAGCTCTGCATCAGCCCAGCTCTGCTGCCACGTACTTGTAGCAGCGGTTGTTGAAGCTGAACCAGAACATGGGACAGCTTCCACGCTACAGCTTGACCTCAGGTCCATCTGAAGGAGACACAGCACCCAGGGTCAGGTTGAACAGAAGGAGGAGCAGGATCATGTTGGCGTCTCTCTCTCTCTCTGTCACAGCAGCAGGACGAGGGGTTGGAGATGATCTGCACTGTTGGATGAGAATGAGAGTTTGAAGGAGACAGGTGGGCAGGCTGTGTTCTTTTATACTCTTCAGAGAGGCTGTCTGCACTGTTGATGTGATGTTATTGGTCAAATGCACTTGGCAAACACTTTGTTTTATACACAACTGCACAGAACAAAGTGTTTTCTCTGACCAATAGCTCCCCTGGACATCACATAAATTTCCAAACGATTTTCCAGTTCAACCTTTTGACCTCGTAAAACGCAGCCTTAGAACGAAAATAAAGGAGGAAATAATTGTTCCCTAAATATCAACAACTGTTTAGCTTTGGAACGTCCAGGACAGCTCTGCTCTTTGTTCTTATATTTTATGGATATTTATTGCACCATAATAGTGCCACAGTTCTTTATTCCTTTTAAAGTAATCAATAATGATTGGTCCATGGTCCAATCAGAGTTGGCGCGAAACATTACACTGGTGAAGAAACATCTTTCGAAATCCAGCTAACAAACATTTAAACAGCAATGAGAACAGATAGAAACAGCAGTTTAGATTCATGATTCAAACATCTTAATATAAAAACCTCATTTCCTTTTATTTCTCACTTAGCTTTTAATTAGAAAAGCCCAAAATGCTTGATATCACTGTCTTCAATGGATCCAGTTGAGTCGAAGATTTTCTTTCTTTTACTTGCTCATGTTCCTTAGAACTGTGCAAATCTGGTTTCTGATTCAAGGAGCAGGACTTCAAAATTAATACATTTATGATATATCTGTTAATTTAGAAATAATAACACAGGGGATCCACAGAGCTCTGAATATTTTGGTGTTGTCTGTGGAGTTTCTTATAGTGTAAGTGTTAAAAAATAAAACGTAGATGGACCAAATACATTCCTCTAAAACAGCTTCCCACCTCAGCCATGTTCTTTTTGGGAGCTTCATAGAGAGTGTTTGATATCATTGGACATTTCAGTAATATACAACCACAGTGTGAGTGAAGGCAGGTGAAATAAACCATCCGCTCACCTGGATGTCACATAATACCTATAGTTTATTCATTTTCAGTAAAATGTTCACAAAGTAAAATGAAGCTTTAGAAAAGACGTGTAGCTCCAGCTATCTGAAGGCTGGGGGGTCACGAGGGGGAGACGTATTGCTTCATTGTTGACTCTTTTGGTTTCCATTTACAACAGATAAGTAATAACATAACAACTGTAGGCGTATATTTACACATAGACAATATTACAATAGTACAAAGCCTTCAATGTGTCCTGTCTTGCATTGTGAACTTTGTGTTTTTCTTTTAACATGCAAACAGAGTTCAAAACATTGTCATAAAAATATTTTACAAAGTTATGACAATGATAAAATACTGAATTCAACCTCCTGTGGTTTTCTCAAACGTCATCAGACCAACTTGCTCCTCTGCTGCCCTCAAGTGGCCATAAAACACAATACATACTTTTACAGTCCAGCAGTGCAGATTCAAACCCACACAAACCTTTTTGATCTGATGTGTGTGCACGTGTTAAACCTCAGGCACATAAACAATTTTGTCAACTTTCAAATACATAAATAAACTATATATTACAATAAATAACTCATTCAGCACAATTATTCTGCTCCGTGGACGAGGTGGAGTAGAGTTGTGACGTGCACGTGCGTGTGTGTGTCATGGTTAATAGTAAATATGATGAACACAGGGCTTCTCTATCGTGAGGAACACCTCACACATCAAGAGGGTGAATGCACCACACCAACACAAACATTTATCACAGAAGTAATATATTTTTTTTTAAAAGAAAGTCAATCTAATGATAGGAACATATATTAAATGTCAGTCAAATGCATAATGCTAATATGCCAACGCACACACTCACAGTGCTAGGGAAAGAGATTACATTCCTTGTAGTTTCAGGAGCAACACATTCAGTCACAAACAGTGATATGTTTGACAAACATCCTAAAATGAGCAGATGATTTGTCAGATCTGTCGGAGCTTCAGGAAACAACGTGGTTGAACAATTCACGACTCCCTTAATATGTAGTGATAGTATTACAGAAAAATTCAAGTGTTAATTTTTGCTATCCTCATGTTGTCCAATAAATTTAATGGGAAGAGATGCTATGTGTCTTTTCGGCATTTCTTTCGTTTCCACCCCATCAGGAGGCGTAGTGGTCCGAACGGCTGATCTGGATCTACCACAGATTTACACAAGCTGGAATCCAGTTGAATCCTTCAGCAGAATCAAAGTTCTTGATCAGGGCTTTGACGAAGTTCTCTTCCTCCAGACTGTGGATAACCCCCAGGTTGGCTCCCTGTGACACACAGTAGAACTCTGCATCAGCCTAGGTCATCTCTGTGGCCACGTACTTGTAGCAGCGGTTGTTGAAGCTGAACCAGAACATGGGACAGTTTCCACGCTGCAGCCTGACCTCAGGTCCATCTAAAGGAGACACAGCACCCAGGATTCTCATTCTCTCTTCTTCTCATTCTCTCTCTCTCTCTCTCTCTCTCTCTCTCTCTCTCTCTCTCTCTCTCTCTCTCTCTCTCTCTGTATCACAGGAGCAGGACGAGGGGTTGGAGATGATCTGGACTGTTGGATGAGAATGAGAGTTTGAAGGAGACAGGTGGGCAGGCTGCGTTCTTTTATACTCACGAGGGCAGATATGTCACTTTGTGGTTCACGCCTCCTCATTCACACCAGGTAAACAACTGCCAAACACAAGTTGGCACATCAACAATGTTACGCATTTGAACAAAAATGTCTGCACTTTCTACTTCGTATATTCTCAAAAATGGCTCGTTACTTGAGCAGTGGACGTGCGCCACTACGCACGGCGCACCTCTCAGTCACTCACTCACTCGCGTGCCTGCTGCCCCGGGAGATGTGCAGCCCGGCCTTTCTGGTAACGATCCCTCCGCAGGTTCACCTTCAGAAACTTTGTTAAGAGTTTTACTTCCTCTAGATCAGCCGTTACCAAGCTTAAGAATGCTGTGGCCCAATTTCAAAACTGAAAAATGTGTGCGGCCCACCCACATCTTTAATCACAACTATATGATCCACACACACGACTAGAATCATACATATTATAAATGTTATGGCAAAAATTAAATGAATATGAACGCGGGCATATGCAGTGCAAATCCAATAACAACCACATTTAAACATAACAATTTGCAAAGCAACCAATGTAAAACAAACAGGAGTCCAAATAGGGTATTGTTAAAATTCATTCTTACTGTTTGTATAACAGAGCACGACAAGGATATCCGGGAGAAGACAAACACATTCGAGGCTTAACCAAATATACTTAAGGTGTTTAAGCTAGACCTGTGCTGGTCTCATCAATATTTCGTAGAAAATGGTATGAAAAGTAATGCACTAGAATTTGTATGAATTTCACGTAATCTTGAGTCAGGAGGCTGGGGACACGTGACCTTTGCGCCTCTCTCTCTTCGTTAAAACAAAAAACATGGCGGACATTCATCTAACCCCAACCCTAATATGAAAAATATATATGAACTCTGCACCACGCTGATTCAGCTGAGTGACAGCCGCAGGAATAAGCTGTTCCTGAACGTGCTGGTCCGGGAACGGAGGACCCTGTAGCGCCTCCCAGAGGGGAGGAGGGCAAACAGTCTGTGGCTGAGGTGTGACAATTTGGGTTGATACAGTTTTTTTTGATTGCTTAGGCACGATTTTCAAAACAGGGCCCGGTGTTTCAAACACTAAACACTATCAGCACAACCACACACCTAATCAGCAGAACACTTCAGATCCTTTGCAAAATGAAACACTCTTGTAAAAACTATACACTTTTTTATCAAAACCATATTATTTTGCCATATGAAACACACACGCTTCATATTACTTAATTCTGCTTTAGCCAGTTACACACTGCTGTTGTTAACCTTAAACACTTTTAGCAATTCCAGTTCTCAGTGATTAGTGTACTGTAAGTGAAGTACTCTGAGAAGGGCAAATGAGGGCAAATATACAATAAATTCACCAAACACAAGACCAATGCTGCAGACTCATGTAAATTGAATTTATTTCTCTCCATATCCCCAAATCAGTCAATATGTCAACATGGAGAATCACAACAAAACATGTCCCAGTTGTCATGCTACTACAGGAGTGTGCATAACACTGTAAGCTCGACAAATATCAGACAAGCAGAACATTCTGTATCCAGTACAGGTTTCAATGAGGGGTACCTGAGCCTGGGGCTGGAGATCGTAAACCCTCCATCACCATGCAGAGAAAAACTCTTTGATTGGGTTTAGAGACAGAGAGTATGGTGGAAGGTATGGTACTGTAAACTGTGGATGGTGTTGAAACCAGTTCTGGACCAGAGCAGAGCAGTGGAATGACCTATTGTCCCAGATGACAATGGATTGCATCTGGTGCCTGTGGTTTACTGCTGTGACGATGTTGTGTAATCGGTCCAAACATGTAAGGATGTGAGTTGTGTTGTAAGGGATCATGTTGTTGTGACGGAGGAGAACCACATTCTGTGTAGTGACAGCACAAAGGGTGATGTTACCCCCACGTTTTCCTGGGACATGGATTATAGCCCCGTGGACAATGATATTTCTGCCTCTCCTTTTTGATTTTGTCCTATGAACCCTAAAATTAAAAGTAGTACAATATTAGCAAAACCTTACACTCAAGAAGCAAAACATCAGCCCATATTTGCACAACTATAAGCACATTGTCAACCTCACACTTGTTGCAAAACTCTACACACAGTGATTAGCAAAACACTAAACACACTTAACATACATTACACACAAAAATCTATCATGAAGTCACATCCTTGCAATACCAAAGCACTGACTGTCAAATTACCACACCATCCAACCAATTGGTTCAACACAGTCATCAGGTGTGCAAACACTCGTTTGCTTAATTGTAGACACACCAATCAGGTGTGTAAGCACTATAAAAAGCAGCAGGTGAGTTCATCGTTCTTCAAGCACAATGGAAAGAGTCAGAGAAAGAGTAGGACGAGGACGAGGACGAGGACGAGGAGGAGGAGAACGAGGAGGAGGAGGAGGAGGAAGGGGAGGAAGAGGAAGACAAGAAGGTGCTCAAAGAGGACCGAATCTGACAAATGAGATCCGCGCAACACTGGTTGACCACATTGTCAACCACGGCCTGACGCTGAGGGAGGCTGGACTGCGAGTACAGCCAAATCTAAGCCGATATATAGTGGCAAGTGTGATGAGAACATTTCGACTGGAAAATAGGTATATTGTAAAAATATCATATCAAAAACATCTGCACGGTTTCAGTAACTGCTTACAGTACTGTATTCTATGCACTATCAGCACTTCTGTTACCTTTTCCTGTGAAATTACTGTACTATTGCATACTGTTTTTTTTTTCTACATAGGATTGAGGGTCGGGGACGACAAGGGGGAAGGCCTCCTATGTTCACAGAACAGCAAGAGAGGGAGATAGTAAACATGGTTTTGGCCAACAATGCTATAACACTCAAGCAGCTCCAAGCTAACATTGTCAATAACCACACCATTTTCAATGATATCCATCAGGTCTCAACATCAACACTGGCACGCATCCTAAAAAATAAACATATTCAAATGAAGCAAATTTATCGAGTGCCTTTGGAGCGCAATTCCGAAAGGGTGAAACGACTGCGGCATGATTATGCAGAGGTATGTATTCACTTTAGCAGTGTGATCTTGCATACTGTCTCAGTCTTTTACTGTACTGTAATATGTATACTAGATCTACACTGAACTACACAATTTTGCCTGACACTGTTTTTCAGAGAGTTTTACGAATGGATGGAGAGGAGATCCAGCATGAGTTTAAAGGGAGGAAAATAATTGTTCACTAAATATCAACAACTGTTTAGTTTTGGAACATCCAGTAGAGCTCTGCTCTTTGTTTTCTGCGTTCTTATAATTTATGCATATTTATTGCACTATAACAGTGCCACAGTAGTGGGATGTAACAAAGTACATTTACTTAATTACCGTATTTAAGAGCATTTTCCATGTGTCTGTGATTTAAGTGGATTTTTTTTTTACTCTTTTCATTTTTACTCAACTACATATTATATAAGATGTATCTGCACTTTCTACGAATCTTGGACTTTTTTGCCAGGTGGTGCTCTGGGTAAGTTGTAATCTGGATAGGAACCTATAGTGGCCAAAGTGGTAAATAGTGAACATGGCCAAAAAAGAGAAACTAATTTGGGCCAGCCCCTATGATTCACTCCTCTGTGAAGAGTCTTGGTGTTCATTTGGACAGTGTTTTTAAATTTTACAATCTGTTGGTCACAGGATTGATTTTAAAACTTTATTGTTAACTTTCAAACCTCTTAATGGACTGTCACCGCCTTCCTGAACTCCTTCATATCCACTCTTCACTTAGAGAGCTGAGGTCAGCCACTCAGCTGCTCCTGGACTTACCTAAACCGAGGCTCAGGCGATCGAGCCTTTGCAGTAGCCGCCCCAAACTAGTGGAACAGCGCACCACTCCATATTAGATCTGCCCCGTCTCTAGCACACTTCAAATCATTGTGAAAGACACTTCTCTTCTCTTGGCCTTCTTTTCAAGTGGAGAACATTTTTATCCCAGCAGATTTTATTGTATCATATTTTACTTTATTTTATTTTATTTTAACTTTACAATTGGTATTTTGATGTATTTCATGTTGCTGTTTTTCTTGTTTCGAAGTTTTTACAAATGTCCTATACAAATAAAAATGAACTTGACATTAACAGTTTTATTTAAGATCATACACTAAAAAACTGTATGGTAGAACTGTTTTGATGGACTTCAACTTGAATCTATCTTCTATCTCTTCCACTACACATTTGACTGTTCCCTAGTTCAAAACCACACACACACAGAGACACACATACACACACACACAAACACACACTTTGTTCATGCCAGCTGGATCAGCTCCAATGAGACAGAAACAGCTGTTTAGACATCCCAAAATATTTTCCCTTCCAGAAACTCTTTAAACTCTTTAGTCCTTATTTAGTATTTGAAATTGAAAAAGTCTCCTCCTTATTCCTTCCTTAAAAACAAGAGCTGCTCCTCTTGTTTTTGCTTCCACCACCGACTCAGTGATTTTCCAAAAAGGTTAAAGTCAAATAAAAGAAGCCGTTTAGTTTCATGCTTCATTTTTTCAAGTCATCCACTCCATTCCATCCTTTGTCTGCATTCACTCTCACTACCATCCTTTAATTTGACCCATCATCATCATCATCATCATCCTTTTATTTGTACTCATGGATTTTAACAATAACATTGGAAATGTTAAAATCAACAAACAACAAATACCTGACAACAGGTATAAAAAGTAAGTGAGTGAAATGAGAACAAACATAGAAGGTTGCATTTGTATCTTTATTGCTGAGGACTATTTCATGTCAACAAGCATCAGGTGATCAGTGACCAGGTTAAATCAGATTTAACATCACTGAGGACAGAGTATGCGAGATGCACAAACAGAAGGATAATTTCTATTACAAGGTAGATCATTCCATTTCTTATCTCTGCCGTTGGTATGACCACAGTCTTCCCTTCCGTGGTAGTTATCTGGCTGTCCTGAGGACCAAAAGGTAAACTTCACTGCACAACCATCAGACCACATCCAGCGGCCTTCTTTGTGGAGGTCGCTGAGTCCGATCCAGGTGATTCCTTCAGCATGGTCAAAGTTCTTGATCATGTTTGTGATGAAGTTATGTTCATCCAGGCTGTGGATAGACACCAGGTTGGCTCCCTGTGACACACAGTAAAGCTCTGCATCGGCCCAGGTCATCTGTGTGGACACGTACTTGTAGCAGCGGTTGTTGAAGCTGGACCAGAACATGGGACAGTGTCCACGCTGCAGCTTGACCTCAGGTCCATCTGAAGGAGACACAGCACCCAGGGTCAGAGAGAACAGAAGGAGGAGCAGGATCATGTTGGCGTCTCTCTCTCTCTCTGTCACAGGAGCAGGACGAGGGGTTGGAGATGATCTGCACTGTTGGATGAGAATGAGAGTTTGAAGGAGACAGGTGGGCAGGCTGCGTTCTTTTATACTCACGAGGGCAGATATGTCGCTTTGTGGTTCACGCCTCCTCATTCACACCAGGTAAACAACTGCCAAACACAAGTTGACACATCAACAATGTTACGCATTTGAACACAAATGTCTGTACTTTCTACTTCGTATATTCTCAAAACTGGCTCGTTACTTGAGCAGCGGATGTGCGCCACTACACACGGCGCACCTCTCTCTCGCTCACTCGCGTGCCTGCTGCCCCAGGAGATGTTCGGGGGGGGGGGGGGGGATTTGAAAACTGAAAAATGTGTGCAGCCCACACACACACACCTTTAATCTCAACTATATGATCCACACACATGACTAGAATCATACATATTATTAATTTTATCGCAAAATTGAATGAATATGAACCCAGGCATATGCAGTGCAAATCCAATAACAACCACATTTAAACATAACAATTTGCAAAGCAACCAATGTAATACAAACAGGAGTGCAAATAGGGCTTGTTAAAATTCATTCTTACTGTTTGTATAACAGAGCAAGACAAGGATATCCCAGAGAAGACAAACACATTCGAGGCTTAACCAAATATACTTAAGGTGTTTAAGCTAGACCTGCGCTGGTCTCATCAAAATTTCGTAGGAAATGGTATGAAAAGTAATGCACTAGAATTCGTATGAATTCCACGTAATCTTGAGTCAGGGGGCTGGGGACACGTGACCTATGCGCTTCTCTCTCTTTGTTAAAACAAAAAACATGGCGGACATTCATCTAACCCCAACCCTAATATGAAAAATATATATGAACTCTGCACCACGCTGATTCAGCTGATTGACAGCTGCAGGAATAAGCTGTTCCTGAACGTGATGGTCTGGGAACGGAGGACCCTGTAGCGCCTCCCAGAGGGGAGGAGGGCAAACAGTCTATGGCTGAGGTGTGAGAATTTGGGTTGATACAGTTTTTTTCGATTGCTTAGGCACGATTTTCAAAACAGGGCCCGGTGTTTCAAACACTAAACACTATCAGCACAACCACACACCCAATCAGCAGATCACCTCAGATCCTTTGCAAAATGAAACACTCTTGTAAAAACTATACACTTTTTTTATCAAAACCATATTTTGAAACACACATACTTCATATGACTAAATTCTGTTTTAGCCAGTTACACACTGCTGTTGCTAACCTAAAACACTTTTAGCAATTCCAGTTCTCAGTGATTAGAGTACTGTAAGTGAAATACACAGAGAAAGTGCAAATATACAATAAATTCACCGAAACACTACACAAGACCAATGCTGCAGTCTCATGAAAATATAATTTATTTCTCTCCATATACCCCAATCAGTAAAAATGTCAACATGGAGAATCACAACAAAACATGTCCCAGTTTTCATGCTACTACAGGAGTGTGCATAACACTGTAGGCTCGACACATATCAGACAAGCTGAACATTCTGTGTCCAGTACAGGTTTCAATGAGGGGTACCTGAGCCTGGGGCCGGAGATCGTAATCCTCCACCGCCATGCCGAGAAAAAATCTTTATTGGTTTTAGAAACGGAGAGTATGGTGGAAGGTATGGAACTGTACAGTACACCAATCCAGTTCAAGCACTATACAAATGCAACAGCCGAGTTCACATGACTTCAACCAAAATGGAGCTTGTCCTCAAAAGAAAAGATGAGTGAGGGTGAGAGGGGGAATCCACGGAGGAGGAGAACGCTGCAGCTGCGGCATGATTATGTGGAGGTATGTATTGTTCACTTTAGCACTGTGATGTTGCATACTGCACACGTAACCTTTATAATGTAAATGTACTGTATTCCAGACCTATGCTGAACTACACAATCTTGTCTTTCACTGTATTTCTGAGAGTTCTACAGATGGATGCTGAGGAAATCCACATGAATTCATATATATAGATGAGGCAGAGTTCAACCTGACAAAAGCAAGAAGGAGAGGCAGAAATATCATTGGCCACAGGGCTATCATCAATGTCCCAGGGCAACGTGGGGGTAACATCACCCTTTGCGCTGGCACTACACAGAATGGGGTCCTCCTCCTATCACTCCAATATGGGCCTCACACACAAAATGCTGACAGGCCTCGACACTCACGTCGCCACAAGCCTCCTCCATGGCCTGGAGCAGTGTGACCCGGTCCTGTGGGTTCCGTTCATAAACCTTCCACCTCCAAGCTGAAAATAATTCCTCAATGGGATTCAGGAAAGGAGAATAAGGTGGAAGGTATAGAACGGGAAAATGTGGGTGGTCCTGGAACCACTCACCCACTTGAGCAGCCCGGTGGAAGCTCACCTTTTCCCAGGGGCCGGTTTTTCAAAAGTAATCTGATCGGATTACGGCTATCGGATTGGATCAAATCTTGAAAATGGGTATTTCAAAAGAAAAAAAGGATTCAGAAATTGGATTGGATCACGTAATCTAATCTTGTTGTTGATCCGGATCAAATCTTGAGTTTGGGTTTTTCAAAAGTTTTTGGTAGGATTGAACAGAAGGAGGAGCAGGATCATGTTGGCGTCTCTCTCTCTGTCACAGGAGCAGGACGAGGGGTTGGAGATGATCTGCACTGTTGGATGAGAATGATAGTTTGAAGGAGACAGGTGGGCAGGCTGTGTTCTTTTATACTCTTCAGAGAGGCTGTCTGCACTGTTGATGTGATGTTATTGGTCAAAGGCACTTGGCAAACACTTCGTTTTATACACAGCTGCCCGATAAAAGTGTTTTCTCATAGCACGAGAAAGAAAAACCAACAGCTCACCTGGAAGTCACATAAGTTTTCCCATGATTTTACAATTCAACCTTTTGACCTCGTAAAACGCAGCTTTAGAAAAGACGACACGAGGGCAGATATGTCACTTTGTGGTTGACGTCTTCTCATTCACACCAGGTAAACAACTGCCAAACACAAGTTGACACATCAACAATGTTACGATTACAAAGTTTTTAATGTGTCCTCTCTTGTATTTTGAACTTTGAGTTTTTCCAACATGCAAACAGCATTGTTTTAATTAGTTTTTCACAGTTGTTAACACAAAAAAAGCAAAAATTCGGCACAATTTGCACAACCTACACTTCATGTACCAATTGCTCGACCCAATTTGGCACTACTTCACACTCCCTTATCTGCATTAGACTCTGACTTTTCTTCTTTACACTCTGATGTCAATTACCTTGTTGTCAAAACACTACACACAATGTCCAGTTGTTGCACACACTTCTCAAGTAAAATCTCAAAGCATCAACCTACAACACACAAATACTCAAATCTCTAAACATTCAGGTCTGTTGAGCAATTTCACCTCATTTACACAGCCTAACAGGAGACTGAAACTGTAGATATGGTTCATGAGAACAACTCTATCACACTCAGACAAATAAAAACTAGGATCCTGGCTGACCATGCTACATTTAGAAACGTCCAGAACGTCAGCCTCTCTACATTGGACCGTATTCTTCATAAGACTGCCATGTGGAGAAACAAGTGTTCAGGGTCCCATTTGAACGGAACACAGGCATGAAGGAGTTACGGCGAGAGCTTGTGCTTGTAAGTACCAACATTCAGCACTGACACATGCATGTATTGTACCTGTAATCCAATATTGTTCCTTTTCTACAGTGTCTCACTGTAGCCCACTGTGTTGACCTCTCTGTGTCCATACTGTAACTTGCATTCTCATGCTGTCTGTGTTAGCGGATCCAGGAGCATGACACAGCTCGTGTGTTGTACCAGTACATCTTTATTGATGAGGTGGGATTCAACCTGGTGAAGAGGAGGTGACGGGGCAGAAACGTCATTGGCCAGCGGGCCATTGTTGAGGTCCCCGGTCAGCAGGGTGGGAACATCACAATGTGTGCTGCAATGAGTCACCATGGGATCTTGCACCGTCATGCCCACCTAGGGGCCTATAACGCTGCCTGTCTCCTCGTCTTCCTGGATGGCCTGCATGACCTGCTGGTACCACCTGACCAGACAGATGACCCACAGTGGATCGATCACGTTGTCAACCGGGACAATGTGAGATTTCAAGTGCGGGAGTGGTTCCAGGACCACCCACATTTTTCCATTCTATACATTCCACCTTATTCTCCTTTCCTGAATCCCATTGAGGAATTGTTTTCAGCTTGGAGGTGGAAGGTGTATGAACGGAACCCACAGGACCAGGTTCCACTGCTCCAGGCCATGGAGGAGGCTTGTGGCGACGTGAGTGTCGAGGCCTGTCAGCATTTTGTGTGTGAGGTTTTTAGTTTTCTGTGTGCAGTTTTGAGAAAGCCGTTATTGTTTTGAAAAACGTGTGTTAACGATTGTGAAAAACTGTAAAAGGGGGGGGGGGGTGGGTTGAGTAGGCCGGTTTACAGTGCTGTACTGTTCTCTATGTTTACCGAAATAAACCTTTTTATGCTGCATATTTGTGTGCTGTTTTATGTTTGACTATGAAAAAAGTAGGCCTAAACTGAGACATTTTACAAAAGGAGAAATGGCTCATTCTCCAGAGTCACTGTCATTCATATGGTGTGTTCCATTTTGATGATTGTGTTTTCAATTTTGCACTTCAGTGTGCTGTAAATGCTTGGTAGTGTGCAAGCAAATGCTTAGTTGTGTGTTCCCAATGAATGGTATGTGTGTGTCATTTGAAGATATGGCTGTGTGTACCAAATGAAAACACGAGTTCCATTTTGTGAACAGGTAAGAGATTTGATGGCAAAGAGTCATCTTGCAAAGGGAGTGTCAGTTTTAGCATTTTGTGTGTGAGGTTTTCAATTGTCTGGGTGCAGTTTTGAGAAAGCCGTTATTGTTTTGAAAAACGTGTGTTAACAATTGTGAAAAACTGTAACACACGTTTTTCAGAACTGCACACAGAAAACTAGTAACCTCACACACAAAATGCTGACAGGCCTTGACAATCACGTTGCCACAAGCCTCCTCTATGGCCTGGAGCAGTGGGACCAGGTCCTGTGGGTTCCGTTCATATACCTTCCACCTCCAAGCTGAAAATAATTCCTAAATAGGATTCAGGAAAGGAGAATAAGGTGGAAGGTATAGAACGGAAAAATGTTGGTGGTCCTGGAACCACTCACGCACTTGAGCAGCCCGGTGGAAGCTCACATTGTCCCAGATGACAACGTGATCGATTCGCTGTGGGTCATCTATCTGGCCAGGTGGTACCAGCAGGTCATGCAGGCCATCCAGGAAGACGAGGAGATTGGCAGCGTTATAGAACCCTAGGTGGGCAAGACGGTGCAAGATCCCATGGTGACTCATTGCAGCACACATTGTGATGTTCCCACCATGCTGGCCGGGGGCCTCAACAATGGCCCGCTGTCCAATGACGTTTCTGCCCCGTCGCCTCCTCTTCACCAGGTTGAGTCCCACCTCATCAATAAAGATGTACTGGTACAACACATGAGCTCTGTCATGCTCCTGGATACGTCATGGGTTTGTTCCCTTGGGGTTGAATGCACTTATTGTGAGTCGCTTTGGATAAAAGCGTCAGCTAAATGAAATGTAATGTAATGAAATGTAAATCCGCTGACACAGACAGCATGACAATGCAAGTTACAGTATGGACACAGAGAGGTCAACACAGTGGGCTACAGTGAGACAATGTAGAAAATTTACAATATTGGATTACAGGTACAATACATGCATGTGTCAGTGCTGAATGTTGGTACTTACAAGCACAAACTCTCACCGTAACTCCTTCATGCCTGTGCTCCGTTCAAATGGGACCTTGAACACTTGTTTCATCCACATGGCATTCCTATGAAGAATACGGTCCAATGTAGAGAGGCTGACGGTCTGGACGTTTCTAAATGTAGCATGGTCAGCCAGGATCCTAGTTTTTATTTGTCTGAGTGTGATAGAGTTGTTCTCATGAACCATATCTACAGTTTCAGTCTCCTGTTCGGCTGTGCAAATGAGGTGAAATTGCTCAACAGACCTGAATGTTTAGAGATTTGAGTATTTGTGTGTTGTAGGTTGATGCTTTGAGATTTTACTTGAGAAGTGTGTGCAACAACTGAACATTGTGTGTAGTGTTTTGACAACAATGTGATGTGTAATTGACATCAAAGTGTAAAGAATGAAAGTCAGAGTCTAATGCAGATAAGGGAGTGTGAAGTAGTGCCAAATTGGGTCGAGCGATTGATACATGAAGTGATGGTTTTGCAAATTGTGCCGAATTTTTGCTTTTTGTGTGTTAACAACTGTTAAGCTTGAAACGTCCAGGAGAGCTCTGCTCTTTGTTTTCTATGTTCTTATGTTTTATTTATTTTGCTGCACTACAACAATGCCACAGGGGATGTGATTTAAAAAAGTACATTTACTTAGTTACTGTACTTAAGATAATTTTCCATGTGCCGGTACTTTAAGTTGATATATTTTTGTCTACTTTTCACTTTTCCTCCACTACATATATCAGCTATTATCAGCTCTTTCTACGAATGTGGGCCTTTTTTGCCAAACAGGTGGTGCTCTGGGTGAGTTGTAATCTGGATAGGAACCTATAGTGGCCCAAGTGGTAAATAGTGAACATGGCCCAAAAAGCGCAAAGCTAACTTTGCCCTAAGGTAAAGGTCTATCTCTGACCTTAAGATCTAGAGAGGGTGATCCATGCCTTCATAACTTCTCGACTAGATTCCTGTAGCCTGCAGCTCGTCCAAAATGCTGCTGCTCGCCTCCTTACAGGAATGAAAAAGAGGGACCATATAACACCAGTGTTTAGCTCCCTCCACTGGCTTCCTGTTGGTCACAGGATTGATTTAAAAATGTTTTTGTTAACTTTCAAACCTCTTAATGGAGTGGTATCGCCTTACTGAACTCCTTTATGTCCACTCTTCACTTAGAGAGCTGAGGTCAGCCACTCAGCTGCTCCTGGACTTACCTAAACCGAGGCTCATAACCAGAGGCGATCGAGCCTTTGCAGTAGCTGCCCCAAACTAGTGGAGCAGCGCACCACTCCATATTAGATCTGCCCCGTCTCTAGCACACTTCAAATCATTGTGAAAAACAAGTCTCTTCTCTTTGGGCTACTTCTCCAATTGGGAACATTTTTATCCCAGCAGGTTTAATTTAATTTTAGTTTGTTTAATCTTATTTTATCTTTACTATTGGCATTTTGCTTTTGTCTCTTTTCGAAGTTTTAATAAATTTACTATATAAATAAAATCGAACTTGACATTAACAGTTTAATTTAAGATCATACACGAAAAAACTGCAAGAAAGAACAGTTTTGATACATTTCTACGTTACTTTATCTTCTATATATTCCACTACAGATTTTACTGTTCCCTAGTTGTAAACCACACACTCAAACACACACACACTTTGTTCTGTCTTACAGAAACTCTTTAATCTCTTTAGTCTTTATTTAGTATTCGACATGGAAAAAGTCTCCTCCTTATTCCCAACTCCTCTCTGAAATCATCAGGAGCAAAGGCAGCTGCTCCTCTTGTTTTCGGGCTCGTCAGATAAACATAATTTCGCCTTCTTCATGTTATGAGCAGTTTGCTTCCACCACCGACTCACTGATTTTCCAAAAAGGTTTAGGTCAAATAAAAGCAACCGATTAGTTTCATGTTTACTTTTTCAAGTCATCCAGTCCATTCTTTCCTCTGTCTGCATTCACTCTCACTACCATCCTTTTCATTTGAACCATCATCATCATCATCATCATCATTTCATTGGTACTCATATTTATAATTGATTTTAACAATAACATTGGAATTTTTCAAATAAACAAACAACAAATACCTGACAACAGGTATGAAAAGTAAGTGGGTGAAATGAGTACAAACAGAGAAGTTTGAATTTGTATCTTTATTGCTGAGGACTATTTCACGTCAACAAGCATCAGGTGATCAGTGACCAGGTTAAATCAGACTTAACAATCACTGAGGACACATTATGCGAGATGCACAAACAGAAGGAATAAGGACACTACACGGTGCATCATTCCATTTCTTATCTGCGTGATAACTCTTTTCAACACAGTCTTCAGGTCCATCATGGTTGTTTGGCTCTCCTGGGGTCCAAAGGAAAAATCTAGCCGGACAACCATCAGACCACATCCAGCTGCCTTCTTCTTGGAGGTCGCTGAGTCCGATCCAGATTCTTCCATTAGCATGGTCAAACTTCTCGATCAGTGTTTGGACGAAATTATGTTCATCCAGACTGTGGATAGACACCAGGTTGGCTCCCTGTGACAAACAGTTGAGTTCTGCCTTAGCATAGGTCATCCGAGTGGCCACATACTTGTAGTAGCGGTTGTTGAATTTGAACCAGGCCATCTCACAGTTTCCTTGCTGCAGCTTGACCTCAGGTCCATCTGAAGGAGACACAGCACCCAGGGTCAGGGTGAACAGAAGGAGGAGCAGGATCATGTTGGCGTCTCTCTCTCTCTGTCACAGGAGCAGGACGAGGGGTTGGAGATGATCTGCACTGTTGGATGAGAATGAGAGTTTGAAGGAGACAGGTGGGCAGGCTGCGTTCTTTTATACTCTTCAGAGAGGCTCTCTGCACTGTTGGTGTGATGTTATGGTCAAATGCACTTGGCAAACACTTTGTTTTATACACAGCTGCACAGGACAAAGTGTTTCTTCTGAACACGAGACAGAAAAACCAACAGCTCACCTGGATGTCACATAAGTTTTCACATGATTTTACAGTTAATCCTTTTGATCTCGTAAAATGCAGCTTTAGAAAAGACGACACAAGGGCAGATATGTCACTTTGTGGTTGACGTCTTCTCATTCACACCAGGTAAACAACTGCCAAACACAAGTTGACACATCGACAATGTTACGACTACAAAGTCTTTAATGTGTCCTCTCTTGAGTTTTTTTCCAACATGAAAACAGCATTGCTTTAATTAAACAGGACTTCACACAGACATGACAACAGCTAATAAAGGATTGAGTACAGCAGACTGACTTGCTCATCTGCTGCCTTGTAGTGGAGACTGTCACAACCTAAAGATGGTTTATAAATAAGGGAAAACATACTTTTAATGAAATACATGAAATAGAATAGGTCATATTTGGATCGCTGCTGTGACTCATCAGGAGACCCTAAAAGTCCGGATAATGGTCGAGCTGCCTTGGTCTACCGAGTCGAGCAGGCCTTTCTGGTAACGATCCCTCTGCAGGTTCACCTTCAGAAACTTTGTTAAGAGTTTTACTTCCTCTAGATCCGCCATTACCAAGCTTAAGAATGCTGTGGCCCAATTTGAAAACTGAAAAATGTGTGCAGCCCAACCACATCTTTAATCACAACTATATGATCCACACACACGACTACAATCATACATATTATTAATTTTATAGCAAAAATAATTGTATATGAACCCAGGCATATGCAGTGCAAATCCAATAACAACCACATTTAAACATGACAATTTGCAAAGCAACTAATGTAAAACAAACAGGAGTGCAAATAGTCTATTGTTAAAAGTATATTCTTACTGTTTGTATAACAGAGCATGACAAGGAAATCCGGGAGAAGACAAACACATTCGAGGGTTAACCAAATATACTTAAGGCGTATAAGACTTCTCTCTGTTCATTAAAACAAAAAACATGGCGGACATTCATCTAACCCCAACCGTAATATGAAAAATATATATGAACTCTGCACCACGCTGATTCAGCTGAGTGAGAGCCACAGGAATAAGCTGTTCCTGAATGTGCTGGACCCTGTAGCGCCTCCCAGAGGGGAGGAGGGCAAACAGTCTAAGGCTGAGGTGTGAGAATTTGGGTTGTTACAGTTTTTTTCGATTGCTTGGGCCCGATTTTCAAAACAGGGCCCGGTGTTTCAAACACTACACACAATCAGCACAACCACACACCCAATCAGCAGAACACCTCAGATCCTTTGCAAAGTGAAACACACATGCTTCATATGACTAAATTCTGTTTGCGCCAGTTACACACTGCTGTTGCTAACCTTAAACACTTTTAGAAATTCCAGTTCTCTAGTGATTAGAGTTCTATAAGTGAAATACACAGAGAAAGTGCAAATATACAATAAATTCACCAAACACTACACAAGACCAATGCTGCAGTCCCATGAAAATTGAATTTATTTCTCTCCATATCCCCAAATCAGTCAAAATGTCAACATGGAGAATCACAACAAAACATATTCCAGTTGTCATGCTACTACAGGAGTGTGCATAACACTGTAAGCTCAAAAAATATCAGACAAGCAGAACATTCTGTGTCCAATACAGTTTCAATCAGGGATACCTGAGCCTGGGGCCGGAGATCGTAAACCCTCCACCGCCATGCCGAGAAAAACTCTTTGATTGGGTTTAGAAACGGAGAGTATGGTGGAAGGTATGGTACTGTAAACTGTGGATGGTGTTGAAACCAGTTCTGGACCAGAGCAGAGTAGTGGAATGACACATTGTCCCAGATGAGAATGTATTGCATCTGGTGCCTTCTCCTCCTCCGTGGATTCCCCCTCTCACCCTCACTCTTCTTCTTTTTTGAGCACAAGCTCCATTTTGGTTGAAAACAGGTGAACTCAGCTGCTGTATTTGTATAGTGTTTACAGTTTTTCACAATTGTTAACACACAAAAAGCGAAAATTCGGCACAATTTGCACAACCTTCACTTCATTTACCAATCACTTGACCCAATTTGGCACTACTTCACACTCCCTTATCTGCATTAGACTCTGACTTTCATTCTTTACACTCTGATGTCAATTACACATCACCTTGTTGTCAGAACACTACACACAATATTCAGTTGTTGCACACACTTCTCAAGTATAATATCAAAGCATCAACCTACAACACACAAATACTCAAATCTCTAAACATTCAGGTCTGTTGAGCAATTTCACCTCATTTACACAGCCGAACAGGAGACTGAAATTGTAGATATGGTTCATGAGAACAACTCTATCACACTCAGACAAATAAAAACTAGGATCCTGGCTGACCATGCTACATTTAGAAACGTCCAGAACGTCAACCTCTCTACATTGGACCGTATTCTTCATAGGAATGCCATGTGGATGAAACAAGTGTTCAGGGTCCCATTTGAACGTAACACAGGCATGAAGGAGTTACGGTGAGAGTTTGTGCTTGTATGTACCAACATTCAGCACTGACTCATGCATGTATTGTACCTGTAATCCAATATTGTTCCTTTTCTACAGTGTCTCACTGTAGCCCTCTGTGTTGACCTCTCTGTGTCCATACTGTAACTTGCATTCTCATGCTGTCTCTGTCAGCGGATCCAGGAGATAGAGAGATAGATTACTTTATTCACCCCCGAAGGAAAATTAAGTCGTCATAGCAGCCGGTACATTTGAATACAATAAAATACAATACAATAGAATAAAATAAAAAATATTGAGGTAGAAAGACTCACACAGCTCATGTGTTGTACCAGTACATCTTTATTGATGAGGTGGGATTCAACCTGGTGAAGAGGAGGCGATGGGGCAGAAATGTAATTGGCCAGCGGGATATTGTTGAGGCCCCCGGCCAGCGTGTCCCGGGAACATCACACTGTGTGCTGCAATGAATCACCATGGGATCTTGCACCGTCATGCCCACCTAGGGGCCTATAACGCTGCCCGTCTCCTCGTCTTCCTGGATGGCCTGCATGACCTGCTGGTACCACCTGACCAGACAGATGACCCACAGCGGATCGATCACGTTGTCATCTGGGACAATGTGAGCTTTCAAGTGTGTGAGTGGTTCCAGGACCACCCACATTTTTCCATTCTATACCTTCCACCTTATTCTCCTTTCCTGAATCCTATTGAGGAATTATTTTCAGCTTGGAGGTGGAAGGTATATGAACGGAACCCACAGGACCGGGTCCCACTGCTCCAGGCCATGGAGGAGGCTTGTTGCGACGTGAGTGTCGAGGCCTGTCAGCATTTTGTGTGTGAGGTTTTTAGTTTTCTGTGTGCAGTTTTGAGAAAGCCGATATTGTTTTGAAAATCGTGTGCTAACAATTGTGAAAAACTGTAATTTTTGTGAAGGGGGGTTTGAGCAGGCCGGTGTACAGTACTGTACTGTTCTCTATGTGTACTGAAATAAACTTTTTTATGCTGCATATTTGTGTGCTGTTTTATGTTTGACTATGAAAAAAGTAGGCCTACATGGAGACATTTTACAAAAAGAGAAATGGCTCATTCATTCATATGGTGTGTTCCATTTTGATGATTGTGTTTTTAGTTTTGCACTTCAGTGTGCTGTAAATGCTTGGTAGTGTGCAAGCAAATGCTTAGTTGTGTGTTCTCAATGAATGGTATGTGTGTGTCATTTGAAAATATGGCTGTGTGTACCAAATGAAAACATGAGTTCCATTTTGTGAACAGGTAAGAGATTTGATATCAAAGAGTCATCTTGCAAAGGGAGTGTCAGGTTTAGCATTTTGTGTGTGATGTTTTCAGTTTTCTGTGTGCAGTTTTGAGAAAGCCGTTATTGTTTTGAAAAACGTGTGTTAACAATTGTGAAAAACTGAAATAAATACATAATGATTTAAACATGATAGTCAACCAACGAACATGTATCAGAAGTGTTTGCCCCTGAATCACCAAATCTTAAAAGTCAATGAGGAAATTAAATGGAGGAAATAATTGTTCACTAATTTAACAACTGTTAAGCTTTGGAATGTCCAAGAGAGCTCTGCTGTTTGTTTTCTATGTTCTTATATTTTATGCATATTAATTGCACTATAACAGGGTCACGGTGGTGGGATGTAAGAAAGTACATTTACTTAGTTACTGTACTTAAGAAAAAGTTCCTTGCGTGTGTTCTTCAAGTGAATTTATTTTTGTCTACTTTTCACTTTTACTCCACTACATATATCAGCTAATATCTGCACTTTCTACGAATGTGGGCCTTTTTAGCCAAACAGGTGGTGCTCTGGGCAAGTTGTCATCTGGATAGGAACCTATAGTGGCCCAAATGGTAAATAGTGAACATGGCCCAAAAAAATGCAGATCTAACTTTGCCCTCTAGCTCCTATGAGTCACTCTTCTGTGAAGAGTCTTGCTGTTCATTTGGACAGTGATTTTAAATTTGACAATCTGTTGTTAGTAGCTTCTTTCAGTTGAGACTTACAGCTAAGGTAAAGGTCTATCTCCCATCTGAAGATGTAGAGAGGGTGATCCGTGCCTTCATAACTTCTCGACTTGATTCCTGTAGCCTGCAGCTCGTCCAAAATGCTGCTGCTCGCCTCATTACAGGAAAGAAAAAGAGGAACCATATAACACCAGTGTTTAGCTCCCTCCACTGGCTTCCTTTTGGTCACAGGATTGATTTAAACGTTATTTTTAACTTTCAAACCTCTTAATGGACTGTCACCGCCTTATTTCTTTAAAGTAATGAATAATGAGTGGTCCATGGTCCAATCAGATCTGGCACGAAACATTACACTGGTGAAGAAACATCTTTCGAAATCCAGCTAACAAACATTTAAACAGCAATGAGAACAGATACAAACTATCGGTCGGTTTGAAGGTGATCTATGTAGTTGTGCTGAACCATATGGGCTATTTTGCAAATTGCACTTAGAGCTCTGAGAATGTCATTTCTGATTCGTGAGATGAGCCAAAGCAATGGAGACAAACTGTAAACTTACTGTGTGATTGGTGATTAGATGTGTGAAACTCAACCTTGATTACTAAAGCTCTAGTTGCACCTGAAAATTAAGCCGATGATCAAAGATATCCTTATTACAGTATATACCATGATGTTTTTCATGGTATTATGTGCCTGTACGATTTTGACAGTACAGTGAACTATTGTGCAGGTGATGATGTAAACAATGAAATTATGCCAACATGTTCTGCAGAGAACAACCACTTGACTGAGAAGCAACAGTCAGTTTTCACCAGCAATATATTCAATTTGGGGATCCACCGAGTTCGGAATATTTTGGTTAAAAAAGAAAACGAAGATGGACCAAATACATTCCTCTAAAACAGCTTCCCACCTCAGCCATGTTGTTTTTGGGAGTTTCAGAGAGAGTGTTTGAAATCATTGGACATTTCAGTAATATACAACCACAGTGTGAGTGAAGGCAGGTGAAATAAACCACCCACTCACCTGGATGTCACATAAAACCTATAGTTTATTCATTTTCAGTAAAATGTTCACATAGTAAAACGAAGCTTTAGAAAAGACGTGTAGCTCCAGCTATCTGAAGGCTGGGGGGTCACGAGGGGGAGACGTATTGCTTCATTGTTGACTCTTGAGGTTTCCATTTACAACAGATCAGTAATGACATAACAACTGTGGGCGCATATTTACACACAGACAATATTACAATAGTACAAAGCCTTCAATGTGTCCTGTCTTGCATTGTGAACTTTGTGTTTTTATTTTAACATGCAAACAGATTTTCAACATTGATATAAAAAATATTTTACACAGTTATGACAAAATACTGAATACAACCTCCTGTGGTTTTCTCAAAGGTCATCACATCAACCTACTCCTCTGCTGCCCTCAAGTGTCCATAAAACACAATACATACTTTTACATTCCAGCAGTGAAGCTTCTGGCACATAAACCGAAATATTGTCAACTTTAAAATACATAAATAAACAATATATAATAATAAATAACTCTTTCAGAACAATTGATCTGCTCCGTGGACGAGTTGGAGCAGTGTTGTGCCTGTGTACGTGTGTGTGTGTCTTGCTTACTAGTAAATATGACGACCACAGGGCCTCTCTATGACGCTGAATACAAAGAAACCACAACTCTGACTTATCAGCTCTCACAGCCGAATCACAAATCACTGAATTGGTTTCACAAAAAGCATCTTTGAAATTTGACTTTAAAAAGAAATAACAAGCTCTCATAATTAAAAAACTGAATACAACTAAATTGTTGCCGAATTTAGAACACGCTGACGTTTTGCTGCTACTGCTGCATTTGGTCTGGTGTGACCAGTATTTTTTTAGAATACAGGACAAGATGGTGAATATCCCTTTTACGTTTGAGGGTCTTCTGCACAATTTAAGTTACCAACTACCAGTAGATGTTAGCAGGTGTTTGCAGCCACCAGCGGATGTGAGGGATGTCCCACTTCAGCTGTGCATGTTTGCATCATCTTTTTTTTTGCCTCGTAATCAATGATACAGGACGAATTTGAGGGTACACTGAGGCTAAAGGTAAATCTGACTGGCTACTGGATTGTTTGTATAGAAATAGAAATAGATTGCATTGGTCTATTTGAATATAATTTCAAATTGAATGTTATCATTTGAATATTATTCGAATTTTCTTAAATTGTTAATGTAGGATTTGTGGACGTCAATAACTTGAAGGAAATTATCTCAAGACTCACATGTGTAATATCAGGCAACACTTCCTGGATGATGTGTGTAGTATTTTAGATTTTAAACATAACTACGTGGTTACATAGCATGACATAAAATTAAGTTTAAGGTGAGTCTTTCCCTTGTGATCACTTTTATAATTACCTCCACCATGGAGGTTATGTTTTCACGCTGTTTGTTTGTTTGTTAGCAAGATTGCCCCAAAAACTACTGGAAGGATTAAGGTCACGGTAGAGCCCCATTCAATTTTGGTTCTGGATCAGGGGGCAGATCCAGGATCTTTTTTTACATTCTTTAACATTGTGATAAAGGACGTTTTTCAGCATTTTCATTGATTTCACGGAGAAGAATTAATGGTTCTTGACAAAAAAAGAAATGTTGACATGTTTAGGGGTTATTGTGTGCAATTTGATGCCGATCCATATACAAATCTGGACCAACTGAACCAAAGCATTTTTTTTCAAAGTCAGATTTTCATTTACCCAGCTGAGTCATCATGGTCTGCAGGAAAGAGCAGCTCTGTGTTCTGAACAAAGCTTCGTTTTGAAATGATGGTGATGGTGAACACTTGTGGCAACAAACATTACTACTGTATTGCACTTTACCCCCATGCTTCATAGCTATCTAAACAATGCAAGACATGCATCACTACTTATGTCACACTTAGGAATCTCAACCTCGGATGGTTCCTCCTACTGAGCAGAAATGCACCAGTGAAGTGACGGCATGAACAGACGCAGGGCGAGGACAAAATGATGCAAACACAAGTGAGGTCTGCTCATGGGTCTGGAGAGTGTCTGGATTTGTATGCATCCTCAATCATATATCATTTCTTAATAATTCCCATCATCTCCTGCTGCATTTTGGTTCTGATGACGACAGTGAGGCAGGGTTATAATGACATTTACAAGACTAACTCTTGGATTCGAACGACAAATAGAAGCTTTTCACGAGTCGTGGATGTGTCGACAGGAATACGCAACTTTAGAAGTTTTGAAAAATCAGTGGATGAACCAAATCTGTAAAACTCCAACCAGATATTCTTCCTATAAAGGGAGACAGTATGTGCCCTTGTGCTTCATGTATAATGTCCGCAACCTGTGTTAGTTTTCAGACAGTTTACACATGATCCCTTCTCTATGAAGTGATCTATTCAGTCAGTAAGAACAGATGGTAAAATGTTAGAATCTGCTCATGAACATGATTTTGTAGAATAAAGCTATTTCTTAACTGTGGTGCAGTGCTTTGACTTTAACTACTGGGGCTGTATTTCCATAGCAACCCATGATGTGAGTTACACCATCATATACAACTGGGAATCAGTCATCATAATGTCAGAAAGCATCTCTACAGTCAGAGCTGCTTCACATGATCAAGGACCAGACGTCATTTCAGAGCTCACTCAAAAATAAACAAATCTGTGATTAAAAAAACTAAAAAACTAAACAAGATTTCAACATCTGTGCTGCAGGACTCAACGTGACATTTGGCACTGAAAAATGTATAGGTCCATATTATATACAATGTAAAATAATTATCTATTCACAGAAAAAAAAACATCACAGAGAAGAGAGCACGGAGTGTTAAAAGCCAGCCAGGACTTTACAACTATTCAGTATTCATCAACAGTATTTGAGAGACGTTCAGGAGAGCTTCGGGGTTTCAAACCTCACGGGTCAGTCAGTGGAAACCTCTCACAATGCTCCATTCAGGGGGCCAGGACTGACAAACCGTTAATGTTGCACCTTTTGTCACTGAAGCTGCACGTTTTTAGTCAAAATACAGAACTTTAGTGAGAAAAGGGTAATAAAAAAAAAGGTGTTGAATAATATGCTACAGTACAATAACCAAACCTACACCTGCATAACTGCAGCATGTATCCTGCGTATACATGCATCACGAGGCAGATACATGGAATGCAGATTAAATAATATGACACCGTCAGGTTATAAACACAAGAGCGTTTGTGACTGAAATGATGACGAGGCTCTCGCGTCCTATTTGACCTCCAGAGGAAACTGACGAGACTTTGACAGAATTAAAGGAAACGTTCCACCTGCTGGACAGGCTCATAAATAACCAAAAAATCATCACAAGAACTAAACCAAGGGCATATTCAGTCCAATAGATACTGTACAAACTAATTACAGCCTCCTTTTCCGTCTCTCTCAGTTTGGCAAATCTCAGCGCTGCTGCACAGATTCTCTTCCCACAGACATTTCACAAAGCGTGTGAATCCTTTAAAAGCACATGTCCAGTGTTTAAAGCCGAGTGCAGCCCTGTGTCTTTGTGGGTTTCACCACTTGGCAGCAGTGTGTGTGTGTGCGCGCGCGCACGCGCGACATTGTGTTGTGAAGTGTCCTCCGTGTCACAGAAGCTAGGATCTCCATTGTGTCGTGTCCAGTGGGTTTGTGTGTTTAAGCACGGGGCTCCAGTTTGTGCGACAGCTCGAAAAGAGTCTGCTGATTGTCGATGATGTGCAGGTAGTCAACACTCGCCCTCACCTCCGCACTGTTCACCCCGATCACCTCGTTGCCTAGGAGACAGACACAAAACACGCACGTCAGTCACGCAGAAGAGTTTTCCGCCTTAGTCAATAACACACACATTCACACACTGTTGTGGCCATACACAGAAAATAAAAGACTGTCTGGAAATGGTTGCTTAGAAACTGTAACAGAAAGAGAAAGGGTGCAACGGATGGGTGCAGTACACTATTTCAAATGCAGATGGCAGATTCCTCACGATGAATTGATGCAAACACTAATATTCAATTCAAACCACTCTTCATTATACAACACTTCATCAGAGACAGTGAAACTATCTGAGCCCCTGGTAAACCTGTCTTATCATTTGTGATGTTTGGATCATTTACACCAATTCAATTCACCCAGAAACAAGAGGACTCACCTGGTTGGTCGCTCTGGCAGTGGCGAATCATCCTCACGGTGTCTGCGATCATATGCTGTTGGTGCAGGAGACATGTCGCATCAATGCAGAGAAAAATATCTAATATTTCACATTGAACAACATGAATACCAGCTAAAATTATATTTTTATTCCAAATAAGGCAGATCATTTCATTTTTTTGTCAGTTGTCAATTCATACGTTGAAAAGAAAACAGAAACTTTATGTAAAATAGAGTCTGGGCTCTTGCAGCAGCTCCCTAATTTCAGAAACACTCTCCTCTCCATTACTGCTCTCTGCCTCCTGCAGCACTTTTCTACTCTCTCGATAAATGTTTCCCTTTTTAATAATGCTAATTATGCTTTTGTAGTGACCAGAACTCATTAGCCGGCCAGTAATCCTGTTTCAGTGTTTTTCCCCTGGCGCCACTCAGGAGAGATTCTACTGCTGAAGATTAACTTGGCAGTGATGCGCTCAAAGCAACACTCCTGAAGCAGGGTGGAATTCAAAGGCCAAAAACCCGGCTATTTCAAAGTTGTAGTCAGAAAAAAAAGGTTAAAAAAAAGAATAACAAAAATACCGCCCTGTCGTTGTATGCCTCCGCCAACAAGTGCAATTTCAGTTCTTTTGGTAAGTGCTATTCTGATTAACAGGGTAAGCAGTTCCATCTCAAGCTCCTCCTGTCCACATGTCTCTTGTTCTTTGGGCAACAAACTGAAACTCCTGATGATGAAGCCAGTACCGTGCATTGTGATTGTGAACGAGAGGCAAAAAGTACCAAATAAATGACTACATTTATATAAGTTTTATCATTGATGTGATTGATAAATCAATCTGTAAGCTGTTAATGCATCTCTCTTGTTTCTCTAAAAATTCACTTGAGCGTTTATCGAGCTAAGATTCGTGAAAAAGGTTCGCGAGTTTGAAAGAAAAACTCGGAAAGATTCAACTCACCAGCTTCTCAAAGTTGACCAGGTTGTCATGGAACGTCTTATTTCCCTCGTGGATAAAGGTGATATCTAAGAGCAGTGGACAGTCATATTAAAGTTTCATTCATCAGTGTGCGTTTGCCCAGTGCGTGTGCGTGTTCGTGCGTGTGTGTGTGATGATACCTTTCAGGAGAAGAGGCATAAAAGGGATCTTGGGAGGTTTCATCTTCTTGAAGGATTCCCTGTAGGCTTTGTGGTTCAGAGACGGATCCTGGAGAAAGACAGGCAGAGAGAGAAGAGAGTAGAAATATTTGATTATCAAATCAAAAGAACATCTTTCACACTGCATTTATCTTATTAAGTCTCACCGTGATGAGCTCCAACTCTGAGAAAAGCTTCTTGAACTTCCCTGGACATTTCTGAAAGGAAGGTGCATGGTCAGAATTAGATTTAAAACAAAAAGTATGTGTATGAATAAACTAAACAAAACAACACACACACAGACACACTCTTACCTCCCAGGTTTGGTTGAGTCTGCTGACAGCTGCGGTGTTGAGACCCATGATGATGGCAAATGCAGAGTTCAAATTTCTTTGGGCTTTGCAACTACAAGCAAACAAAAATGTGAAAAATATATCAAAGTGCAGAGAACTCTTGATTTTCCAATAAATACAAGTTCATTTTAGTTTGAGTTCTTACTGAGCAGCTATCTTGATAAACTTCTTCAGCAGCTGCACTCTCTTATTTAGGGAGACACACATGAGCACCTCGGACATGACCCACTGCTGGACCTCGTTGCAGCGCTGGAGAAGGAGTGAGAGCGCTGTTGTGTTGCCGGATCCAGGAGCACGGCTGAGGGTGTAGTACACCAGCTCCTGCTGCAGGTGGGAAGCAGGAAGAAGGAGTCTGAGTGAAAGATGTCAAGCTTTTCAGACGTATGCATCCCAAAATACCTATGTGACATCTTAAATCAACTTGATTTGTCCAAAATAGTCACACAAAATTTATTTATTTTAAATTATATAAAAATAGAAAAGCAGCAAAAGCTCACATCTGATATTAAGAGTAAAACACCAAAAGGTGTCAAAAGATTCGCTAACACCCAACATGTCTGTACTGTGCTTCACACTGATGACAACGAATATTGAGATCTTCCTGGCAGCCACTCAGCTCTGAGTCGTTGATGCTCGTGTCCAGGAAATGAAAACTTTTATTTTACAGAATAAATAATACAGAAGAGATAGACAATTATGTTAAGATTTTCTGTAAAAAAGTTTTTTCTCAATCCATGTTCGACATATTTGGGCTCTTATATTTGGTTAAATGAGTTCAGACCTCGTGGATGGATTTGAAGAGGCTCCAGTCCAGGCGTGCTAGAGCAGCCGCCACGTCCCAGGTGTTGATGCCTAAGAGTCGTACGGGCCTCCTGCTGAGCTCACCACTGTCTGTTAGAGGAGGCTGCGCATACAAGCAAACAAAGAAAATGAGGTTAACGCAGATACAGTAACTGTATCTAAGGAAAGAAGACGATTTCTAGATAAGATAAACACAAACAAAAATATTGCAGCTTCATGTAAAACTACCAATCAGGCTGGAGGGAGATTCAGACACAAATCGTCCTTCATAAAACAATATGTGAAAGTGCCTTTTGCCAACACACAAACTTAGATGGGAGCATTGATTATTACAACACTATATATACTACATTTCTGCTTTTGTGAGGCTGAAAGTTAATATAATTAAGCAGATATATGATAAATGAAATAGTTAATAATTAAATTGGTTTATTGGAGAGAATATATTGTTTAATAAATGTACATATCATACAAGAAAACTGTGTAAAATGCCAAATAGGGCAAAATAATTAAGAAAAATACAGAACAACTCTTAACCTGATACAGCACTTTCCATTTCTGATGTCACACACAGTTAGGCGTCAAAATAATTGTGGCTCGCACCTTTTCTTTCCTATCGAGTCAGAGTTAATAGCCATCACCTGACCTGAATCTCTCCAGCTCGTTTATAATGCATGACTCATTACACTGTGGAAATGTATCAGCTGGGGAGGTAGAATATTAATTTCAAAGCCTGATTTCGCCGGAAGACTATACAAAGGTTAACCGACAGTATCAGAGTCAGCAAATTACCAAATATTCATATCTTTGAGAGGTTGTTGTTTGCTTTAAACCTGCCAGCTGCACTTTTAGACTTCTGTCAGCGTATAACAAACACATGGAAAGATCGAATGATATGGAATGATAGAAACACAAACAGAACAGTGCAGTTACATACCAAGATCTCAGTGAGATCCCTGCGACAGGCCACAAGCTTTCCCTGTGGGGTCAGAGACTCTGAATACACACAGTCACTGGGCTGTAACATCCTCCGCTCTGCAGAAACCATCATTTAAGGGAAGAGAAGGGGAGAAGCAGAGAGGAAATGAGGATTGTCATTTAGAGCCAAGAGTGTAGAACAGTGATCCTCAGCCAGGGCAAGCTTCTACCCTGAGGGTTGCTGAGGTGTAATGGTGGGTGGAACGGTTCAACTAACTCAAAAAAATTGAAAGTTATGAAAATGATGTTTGACCCAGGAGTGATCGATATTCATCACTACATGAGTTCTTATGTTATAGTTGGAACTATAAGTATATTATTACAAAGCTACAACATCTGTCCGCACACAGACTTACAAACATCTGCCACTGAACTCAAAACCAGGTAGTTCCTTCTACAGTTGGTGTCTCCTGGACCCCATTTTGCCATTATGACACATACATGAGTACATGCATCTGTATATTGATTCAGCAGTAAAAGCTGAACACAGTTTAATTGGGGAGAGAAGCAGAGAAGTCTTAAAATTTCACTAAGTAACAAATGGTTAACAGCAGAAATGTTAGCCTAAAGTCGTTGATAACGTGTTGTAATAGTTAAAAGCATGGATAAGTAATTAATAGTGATACCGAAGTAGCCAAAAGTGATGCAAACTTTCCCAAATTGACCAAACACAAAATTTTCAATAATATTAAAAATAGTGTGGCAATATTGACTTAAATGTAATTGCTAATGTAATGGCAACGATGAGTTTGTAAAGTCATTTAAAAAGAACATATTTGGTACACGAAGGTGGTCTCAATGAGGGACTACTTCGGACAAATAAAGGGAAGGAACAGATGTAGATACAAATTTCATTTTAAAGGGAATTTAATATTTGTGTTTACTGTGTTGTGCGTGCATTACTTTCATGTGTTTGTGTCGGTATTTTAATGTGTACCTCCGGTGTGTGAAACCACTGCGAGCACCATCTCTTCTTCTGCTCTGTCCATCTTCTGACCAATGATCCTCAGCAGCTCACGGGACTCCAGTGACGGGTGGATGTGGACACTCAGGTAGGAGTCAGCGCTCACGTACACGCAACAAATGACTGAAGAACACAAGCATTCACAGAGAGAAGCTTGAGCTGATGTTTGTCATGTAGACAAGCAGACGAACTGAACTCCCTCTGCTGAGGCAATTTGCATGTGCACATGGAGATGAAAACCTGCAGGCGTTCCTTATGCATGTTTGTGTATTGTCCTGGACAGTGTGTTGTGTGAGGTGTGTGTACTCACCCTCTCTGGTGTCTGTCTGTGGACTTCTGAGGTGCAAACTGTTTTCCTTCAAACTCAGCTGCTGATACATTTGTTTACTCTGACAGGGAGAGAACAGCAGAATGAGTTTATATGTCACTAAATATTTTTGATTCGCTTACAGCAGCTGTATCAGTGCCTACACAGCGCTAATTTATGTTTTATGCTACTCAAAGGCCTTACCTTTTGGTTGGGAGGACAGTCATCCACAGTGCTACAAGAAGCAAGTCATACAGTGAGGACCGGTGAGGATAGGCATGGGGGGGGGGAAATAGACGACAAAATCCTTGTGTAGATATATATATAAATCCACTTACTGTCTCCGACGCAGGAGCTTCTGGAATTCCTTCAGATCTTTCTCCAGTGTAGGGAACTCATACAGGTCTTCCAAAACACACCTGTACAGAGTCTGACAGAAGGGGAGAAAATAAATCCAACATTACACCCACAATCTCATGTTAACACTTGTTAACTGTAAAATATGTGTCTGGTGTATGAGAGTGGGTGGCACCTGACCACAGAAATATCATTTGAATGCGTCAGACTTTGTTTTCTAGCTGCTCTCAGACTTTGGCTCAACTTTTCACCACATCCAGACATGCCAACCGTCACACTGCACTGGCTCCATATCAAACACTTATGACTTGCGGCTGGTAACAAAAAACTACACACTTTTGAAGGAAGAGAACAAATGTCTTAAGATATCAGAGGTATGATAAGAGGCATCATGTAGTGCCTTTACAAGATGTGCAGTAGAAGAAGAAATCTTAAGACATCTCAAAACCAAAGCAAATAGGACATATATATGGATAAAAACCACTGGAGGGCTTTATTATGTCAAAACATTGTTTGGGCTACTTAACATACTTTTGGGGTATTTCTTAATGTTCATCGATAAGGGACGCAAACAAGTGATTTCCACTGGTATTGATGAGCCAAAAGTTCAAATTCAAACACTGCAAATTATACTTTCCATGATTTTTATTTAGGAATAACAATGTCAAAGAGTACAAGGAGGCCATTTGGAATATAAAGAAATAACACACAAATCATTAAATTGTTCATGTCCATATTGTATAAAAACATTGACTGAGAGGGATGGAAAAACAAATTGTGAACCCTTTGGCTAATCAACAAAAGCTTATTAAAGCTACGTTGAATAACTGTTGAGTTGTATGAAGCAGGGTTTCTAAGTATATTATCAAAGAGTTTAAATATTCTCTAGTCCACATTTAGAAAATACTACCAATAAGTGGGGCTGAATTACTTTGGTGGCCAGTTAGCCTTTATGCGCAGAATCATATGTAAATCCTAGTGTTTGGTTGCAGGGAACATGGTGTACATAGGGGAACCAGTGCTGTGCATGTTTAACGGCTGTTTTCAATAAGGATATGAACGATTGCATTTGCCTGTTTATGAGTTAAACCACATTCTGTTTGTCTGAAAATCAGATGAGGTGTTATGACCAATAAATGCATTCTGTGTCGCCACTGTGTGGTATGATGTACCGCTGAGGTCAGGAACATGTTCAGAACCAACCAAATAACACCGCGTGGCATTAACATTCCAGTGTATGCAGCTCACTGAGCAGGTGAAAATTAGGCTGCGTAGGTAGTCCACATTAAAAAACAGACAGATTCTGTACCTTGTATTCAAATGGGTGTCAAGACACATTCTGTGGTGTCTGTGCGAGCTAGTGTGTCTATGGCGGAGCATTAGTATACAGCATGAAGGCTCAGAGGGAAGAAGTAACAACTTACGAACGACCCAACCGAATAAATTCAGAGGACATTACATTGATTTGCATTAATTTCATGGAGACTTACTCCTTACTAAATTTAACCTGAACCTGACCTTAACTTAAAAAAATGTCTTCAAATTCAAATTTTATAATTTACATTAAAGGGGCTGTATTTTTCTCCCCACAAGGAAGACACTTTTCCCTGTAAACATGTTTATGTGCCCACAACATGAGTAATACCTGGACCCAACACGCACACACATGCACGCTCGTATGCACACGCACACACCAACCTGATTATCATTGTCATTGACCCACCGTAGCCTCCCATCCCAACTCCCCACTCGTTCCTCTGTTACTAGGCAACTATCACCTGGGTTACGCTCTCCATATGAGATTATGCCCATGCCAACCCTCGCACTTTGGTTTCCATGGCAACCCGGCACCGTGCAATCGAGCCTTCAGGTTACAGAGGGACGAGTGATTGGTGAGTGTATGATGCTGGAAAGTGTGGAGACGTGTGTATGGGGGGTCATGATGCGCGCGCGCGCGCGCGCGTGTGTGTGTGTGTGTGTGTGTGTGTGTGTGTGTGCGTGTGTGTGAGACGGCTGTCCAATCTGTTGGGGCAAATGATGTATCTGCTTTATTTTAGCTATGTTTTAACATTATTTGTTTCCTATTAGATACTCTGTACTATTTATAAAACATATGATTACACTCCATCGTTTCTCAGATGTGACATTGTATTTTTTCTCTTCATGAGTTTGTTCCTTAGTCAGAGGGAGTAGGTAAAAACATCACCAATTTTCCCCTGCAGGCTGAGATGCTGTGGAAATTTAGCTAACAAGAGAATCAGGGAGGAATCACACACTAAGCTGGAAGCCAAGATGCTCTATGGTGCAGAACTTTAGGGATTACAACGCTGTTTTAGAACAAAAGAAGATACTTCCAATTTTACTTTGTGACAGAGGATCAAACTCATTAAATCTTTGAAATACAAGACACAGAGGTGAAAAAAAAACAACTAAGGTGATAAAGACAAGCAGTTGCATACCTTCATAAAGCTCCTGACGTGCTCCTCATCCTTGACGAAGTCCTTGTAAAGCCTGCTCCAGTGGGACACCAGCTGCAGTACCTTACGTTTCCTAAAGAGAGCGTCCTTGCCCTCCTCCTGACCCCTGCAGCGGGCACTGCTATAGGTAATGTGGTCAAGGAGGTAACATACTAGTGTGGAGGCAGAACGGATGTGAGTAGGAGAATGATTGTGCATGTGTTTGCCGGTAAGGATATTGTCCAAGAAGAGCCTGACAGAGGTCATTGGTGGACATGAACACCAGGTAGGTCAACAGGAAGTCATCCAGCAACAATTCTGTAACACATGAAACAGACCATCAGTCACTTCATAAGCCTCAACAAATAAAGCACAAAGTGGTCCAAGAGAAATTTTCCTTCTTCTTTATAGATATAAGATGAAAAAAGTCACATTGAAGCGTTTTTTTAGCTCCGATTTGAACTGATGAATGAACAGAATCTACTTAATAAATAAATACACTTTAACCTTGTAAAGGCTTTGCAGCTGCAACAATCAGTTTTATACATGAAAGGTAAAAAGACTGTGTGAAATGTTAAGAGGGTCCCTCATACTGAGGAACTCCAAGTAGATCATCACCTGACTGTCTCTTCTTACAGCATTTTAGCCTCTTTCCGGTAACTGCTTTGGTTTTACTGCACAACTTTACTGATTGAATGACTCGACACATTCGTAGCATAATTCTTTTGGCAGTATTAAGCAGCAGGTTTCACTGAAAAAGACCAACAACTTGTTTTACACGTCATGCCCAGCACCGAACCGCAGACAGAGTTAACGTCTAGCTAAAAGTGCTGTTCGATTTTGGAAAAAAACAGATTTTCTTGCTCAGAATTGAGATCACAATTCTCTCCCGTTATCAGAGGGCGTTTCCTCTGGATTTAGGAGGAAGTTGGAGCGCCTGAGACACCGGAGTTCCATAATTTAAATGCAGCAGAAGCGTGGTCAATTACAAATGAGATCAGATATTCACGCAAGTAATTGTGCAGCTCTTCTAAGCTGGTGGGCTGAATGCAGACGTTGCATTATGTGTGTTAACAGGCAACTGTTTGCCGACGGGTTCACCAGAACAAAAGCAAGACATTATATAATATCTAGAGTCATCGGAGTCTTAGTTTGGGGTCGTAGAATTTAATGGTTGCTAACTGTCAAATCCAAATATCCCCTCATAGTCCTGATAAAGTTTTAAAATGTTACTGACATATATTCCCCAAAAATTAAGTTGACTGGTTATTTCTTGTTTTATGTTCTAGAAAAATTGGGGGTTTTCAGAAACTATGAAAAACTAAAGCAAACGTTTTTCATCCCTAAAAGATTGAGACTCATGTTCCAAATAATAAATTCACAGTAGAGAAAGTTAATGACCAAGTGGGATGCTCTGTGTGTGTCTGTGTGTGAGCATGTGTGACTCAGCAGGTGTTCAATGGGTAAGAACCGAATATAAACTGCCCTAGTGGCAGATGGGTAATGAGCCATTGTTGGTGGTGTGAGGGAGCTGTGATGCGTGTGCTTGTGTAGTGTCAAACTCTTTCCCTGGCAAAATATGTGACCCAAATATGGCTCTGTCAGGCAGAGAGCAAAGAAATAAATTATAGAAGACTGAGTAGAGGCCGTGGCATTAATATTTGAATGAGTCTCTTCTTTTTAGAAATAAAAATACAACTTTACTCAAGAAATATTTCCAGGCAGGTCTGACTGAACTCATCACCTCTAGCAAAACACTAGGGACTATCCTGTCTTTCCGGAGCCCCCCCAGTCTGTGGCTACAGAGCCCTTTCATGACAAGTCCTTTCCCTGCTTTCCAATTCCCTCTGTCACTATTTCACCCCCTCCCCGTCTTTCACTATAACCCTGTTTTTCATCTTCTACTCAGTGGATACATTTCCCCCCCACTAGTACTCTCCTGCTTTAATCCTCTCTCAGCTCCCTGTGATGATAAATATCAATTTTCATCCTCAACATATGCCCTCTACATTTGCCCGCTGGCACACACAAAGTCGAACACATACACTCATAAACACAGCGACACTCTCTCATACACACACACACAGAGCCCCCTGATGAATTACTCATTCAGTTCTGACCTTGGGGAGTTTATCTTTTGTGAGAGAGAAAGGGAAAAGGGTAGAAAATGTGTCTATGAGTGTGTTTGTGTGTGTGCTGAACTAATCGCAGTAATCTGCTGCTGTGTTTTGTTTTTTTGGTTGTGCGTGTCTATGTGTTTTTTGTGTACATGGCGTGGGGTGGTTGCGGTAATCGCTCTCTCTCTGTGGAAGCGTGTTCATGCCTGTTCAACATGCTGCACAGCTAAGCCCACTAAAACGGCACACTAATGCTCAATACCTCCCCAGAGGGCCTACACATACACCCCCTCATGCTTATTCAGTGCACACAGATCGAAAAGAATAAAGACACAAATGCAGTCGATCATGTACATAGTCTTAAGCGGCATCTTTGCTTCAGTATCTCACTCCACAACAATAATAAACCTAAACTTTAGAAAAGTGTCTTTTCTGTCTTCAGTGAAGAATTATCAGGCGTTCTTTCCTCCACAAAGACCATCTCAGTTCTCTCTCTCTCTCTCTCTCTCTCTCGCTCTCTCTCCAACATCCATCCGTCCCTCTTTCTCTGATTCCTGCATTCAAGGAGATGGCTCCCTGTGGGATGCTGGGAACTGGTGGTGCTGATGAGTCATACATAAAGACGCCTTATCTTAACTCAGTGCCAACAGGCAATAGCAGTGTGTAAGAAAATGCCAGTTAAGACCCTGAATTATTTTGACCCATAGAGAAATGATGTCTTCCATAGCTATATTTTCAGACAAAAGCACAAACGACCGTCAGTGTATTATTCGATAAGTGGTAAAAAGCTGTGGTTGGTGTCCTATCCTGGAAATGGGGCATCTGCTGCTTCTCTCTGCTGATGGCAGACTGAATAACTATGGGACTCGAACATGAGCAAGATATACAAATATGTCAGATTATTTCTCCTTTTCAAAATGTTATAGTTTCATTTTACACAGCCTACTGAAATGATGTGCAGCAGAAATGTCTTCCGTCCCCTAAGGGAATCGTTATACAAACTCATTAAAGTATTTAACCTCTTGCATGTTCCTCATATTTACTGACAATAACATGCAGGAGTGGTTGCACGCATGCACCTGAAGAGGTGCAAGGGCTGACTGACTCATGCAACCACACAGACAGACACACACACACATACACACACACACAAGACTGAGAAAGGTAAACACTGGGCTGAGTTGCAACTTGAAAATAATTCCCTGGAATGAGAGGAAGGTGTGGTGCTTAGTTATGAGTAAACCTTCGGTCCAACAGCACACAGCTGCTTTTATATAACAAGCTGATAGACTTTCTTTTATTTTATGTAAATTCTCATCACTCTTTCTTTTTACGGACATGCATTCACATTGTGTGCATAGATGCCTGTCTGTGAAACATGATTATGTTTGTGTTTCCAAACTTACCACTCTCTCTGCTCTCTGACACCCCTCTTTGGTCATCCAACCGCAGGTCACTTAGTAGATGCTCCAAGATTTTGAGTGGCGTTCCCGAAACCACCACATACCTGTAAGAGTCGCCAAAGCTTTCGTCACCAGAGCCTGAAAACCAAGTGCGACCACTTCCATCCCTCCATTCTCCCTCCCTGTCTTCCTCCTTGTTCTCTCCCACATAGTCTTCATCAATGAAGCGGAAATGGGGAACATCAAATGTGCAGTTTTCGGAAACGCTAGCATTTTCATCCCAATTATCAGAATCGGCCTCATCCTCTTCATCATCTATGTCCTCCTCTGCTTCTGCGAGTGCAGCCAGCTCAGTGGTCATCGTCATATCGGAACCATTCCAAAAGATGAGCCCTCATTTAAGCCTTGTATACCCAGGGTGGGTTCTCTCTCTCGGGGTAACCGCTCTCACTGTTTGAGCTATGAGCTCCGACAGTAGTGCACTGAGGGAACTGATTGCTACCAATGATGCTGAGCCACACACACACACACACACTTAACCTGCCTGTCACCGACACTCCCTGCATTGTGCCTGAGGTCTTGGCACATTCTGACTTAAATACACAAAAAAAAAAAACACGAAATGTTCTTACACACGCACACTCACACGTGAGCCTAAACTCTACACACATACATAGATCTGTTGAAGTAAACCAGTCTTGGTGTCATCTCTGTTTCTCTTTCAACTGAAAACAAAAAAGCCATTCTTTTCACACTCTGAGGCAGAAGCAAAAGAATACATTATCTTAGTGACACACACAAACACACACAGCACAACTGATAGTTTGCATGTCTTTGTAGTGCGTGATTGCAGCCTGAGCTTCCGAAGTAAAGAAAAAAAAGAAAAAAAGAGAGGAAGTAGCACTATGATTATGTCTTTGTTGCTACACTTGGTTAGGAAAGCTCTCATTATATAGTAGGAGGAACTGACCTCTTGTCGCAATCCTCCTCCCTGGAACCGCCCCCTGACAACGTGGGTGAGGGCCGGTCCGATGGAGACGTCACTGTAGATGTCACTCTTCGCAACACCAACACGTCCCGACCTCGCTCCTTCAGACACACTCGTCCAAGTGCTTCCTGAGACAAAAAAAAAAGAGAGGAAACTAAATCAGAAAACAGCAAGGCTAGCTTAACCGGGCCAATATCATAGGCATCAAATAAGTAAGCAATTACTGCACAGAAAGTTTGGGGTTGTTTACAAACTGTCATCATATTTTTGACCACTAGAGAGCACTGAAAAGTTTATTTAACAAATGGAAACCGTCTTGCGCAATACATCTCGTTCATCACACTCTGTAATGGACATTTTTTGGTGGAATGTGCTAATTTTTGCTAATATATCATCATTCCATAAAAAAAATTAATTTACGATAGCTTTATCAATCTCACAAATCCAGTATCCAGAAGTATGGGCTCAAGTGTCCAGATCTTTTCACTTAAGATTTAATTGTTTCTCCCAGACATACTGCAGGTAAATGCAGCGCACACACCCTCACATAGATCCATGCATGAACAAAGAGAGGAAAGTATAGCATTTCCTGATTTTGAAAGAAAGTATTGTATGATGGTATATAAGAATAGGGACACTTGAAAATGATCTCTTGCTCCAAAAATTAACAGTAACTTGATCTGTGACTCTGGCACACACCAAAACACCCCCACACATTTGCAATGACAGAATACCGTGAACAGAGGTCCAGATGGACAGAGGAGAACAATAAGAAACAGCCCGAGGAAAGGATCGAAAGATGAGAAGAGAGAAGGAGATCAAAGACGTAGGAGGAGAGCAGGGGGAGAGATAAAGAGGAACGTCTCTCCTCCAGCTGCTCGCTGCAGTCCCGGTCGCAGCCGGACTGATTGAGCAGCAATCACTGACACAGAACGATCTTTGTACAGGGCTTTCTATCACACCATATGTCCTTATTATACACAGACACATCATGTATAACCACTCCATACAGTTGTATCTTCGATATATAGCAATATTTACATAATATCGCAGTGGCGAGGCTTGAAACTCTTGAAAAGGGTGTAATGGTTCATACAAACAGCCAGCGGTTTACTAATCAATAGCTGATCAGAAGATCTGGAATCTGAATTTCTTCTGGAGACATTGTGATTCCTGAACACGGAGCACCAGTAATGCAGTCAGAGATATCTTTACAACTCACAAAAACAAGTCAATAGGCTGTAGACACACTAACACACTGTCTCTCTGTCTTTGTGATGGACTGATGAAAGGTGGTGTTTGAACCTGAAAGACAATAGGTAGGATCAGACTTGGGTCAGTTACACCAATATGCCCTAAGTGCACCGAGTGTGTGTGTGTGTGTGTGTGTGTGTGTGTGTGTGTGTGTGTGTGTGTGTGTGTGTGTGTGTGTGTGTGTGTGTGCCACTCATTCTATTGGAGTATGATACAGATGTTCAGCTGTCACCAGACCCTTTCTCTCAGATGGACTTGTGTGTTGCTTTCTATAGTTATGAGGGACAGTTTTGGTTCAATACCATCACTGCGAGGACATTTTGGCTGGTCCTCACAAATGGGTTCTGGTTGATTTTGAGTTGATTCTAGGGTTAGTGTTAGAATTAGGTTAGGGTTAAGCATTTAGGTACAACCATATACTAACACTACCCACCTGAGGACAATCTTTGATGTTAATTATGTGACATGCTGACATCAAATGCTCTCTACGATTACACCAACACAAAGGGGTGCACAGCTGATAAACAAGGCAGTGACAGCAGATGTCAAGAGTTCCGACACCCCAGGCTATTAAATACATTTTGGGCTGGCACCCGCACCACACCCAGTAGTCCCAGATGTGTCGTCAAGATAACAAGTTTGGGGGAAATGCCATTAAACCACATCATTCAGGGTTCAAATACAAACCAGGATGTTTGATCACAACTCTCCATTCTTATCTCTGCAAAACTTCCCTGTCTCTCTACACCAATAACTATCTCATAAAGGAAAATTGTCCAAGAAATGCAGTGAAAAAAGAGATTACGTAACCGATATAACCACTGTGAAAACAAAGTAGAGTAAAATTATGTTTTGTGCTCCAGATAAAGTGGCAAACTGTTGATCTTTCTGATACCAGAGTCATTATCTGTATACAGATGCCAAGAAAAACAAGTGAGCCCACATACACTTGCAGATCAAAAGGCCTCAGGAAAATGTACCACAACAAAACTCACAACACTGTCGCATAATGGATATGTCACTATACTAGTGGCGTACACACGTACACATTATCTTGAAGATTTAAAAAGAAAAGTGCTAACAGAAGTTCCCAAGAACAACATTAATTTAGCCTGAGAAAGAATGCAAGCAACGAGAAGGAAAAATATACAATGTGCGCACTTGAACACTGAGGAGAGGAGGGGTTTAGATAGTTATGCAACACAGAAAAGGAGAAAATAGAGAGCAGGAAAAGAAAGGCCAGCAATCATGACGGAGAGTGGGAGAGTTTTGGGAAAATAGGTGACTGAGAAAGAAATAGAAAGATGTGTAAATGCAACTGTTATTTTATCCAAACTATAAAACAACAAAAAATGCTAATGAAAGGAATTCTGAGTGCCATTAAACATATCTACGGGAAAGAACCTTGCATGACAATTTTAAATGTTCTTACTTACAATATGGATTTGATTTAAAGAAGAAAAAAAATACATGGAGTTATTAATTATGTTAAACACTGTTTAGAGAGGCAGGAATTATTGTCTATATCAACAAAAATCTAAACTATAATGGCACTCAATAGAGTGTATATCATATTTTCCCTTATGAAACCACATTTAAAGTCACCAGATCTGGATTTTGAGTCGGATAACATCATCAGGTGCAGCTTTATTGCTTCTCTGCAAGCAGGTGGAAGAAGAGGAGGGAGATTGGCAGGTGTACAAAAAACTAATAAACACAAATACTGAAATTACACTTTTCTCTATTGTGCAGATGTTAGATTGTGGTATAATTGAAAACAACCATCAGTCACTTTCATGGACAGGGTGCATTAGAGGATATGATAGAAGTTTAAAAAGGAAATTATATCAAATGTGACTTTCAGGTCTATGAGCTGGAAAAGATGCTGCCAGTCTTCTCTGAGTGGAAAGTAGGGAGCACATGTTGATCTATGAAGGAGCAAATGAGAAAACTGCATGAAAAGGGATGACTCAGCACAGC
This sequence comes from Pleuronectes platessa, assembly GCF_947347685.1. NCBI lineage: Eukaryota > Metazoa > Chordata > Actinopteri > Pleuronectiformes > Pleuronectidae > Pleuronectes > Pleuronectes platessa. The sequence continues at coordinate 12,154,060 of NC_070643.1, forward strand.
CACTTGTTCTCAGTAAACAGGTGCGTCAGTCTCTTTCCTTCCATTCCTCCCCATCCCTTCCTTCAATTCAACCATCTGTACTCCCCCCCCCCCCAACCTCCACCCTCCCCTCCTCACTGTCTCCTTGCTACAAACTCACTATTTCCTCTGCTCATCGCATTCGAGCCAAATCCCTCTGTCTTCGAATGGTCAGATCTTATGCTCTACAGGATTTTATTTTGGAACAGAAAGCAGAGGACGTGCACTATTCTGTGCCCCTCACAGGGTCATAAACTGCACACACACACACACACACACACGGCCTTCTGTGTAACATTTTGAATAGCTAAAGTTACAAATTAGGCTCACTGTGTGTTATAAAACATTATTAAAACTGATAAGTTAGCTGATCAGTGGACAGATGTATGATGCTTACCTAAAAACATTGTGTGTCATATTCTTATCCACAATTGTCAGCAATTGGGCCCAGAGCTATACAACACTGATATAGCTTTGTCACTTTCAGCACAGACACCAACACACACACATTCAGGAACAGGCAGGGAACAGAGAGTGCTTCCTTTTCGGCTTTCCATGAGGCCCACCTTTCCTCTGAACAACATGGTGTGTGTGTGTGTGTGTGTGTGTGTGTGTGTGTGTGTGTGTGTGTGTGTGTGTGTGTGTGTGTGTGTGTGTGTGTGTGTGTGTGATCTTGTATGAGGCTGAATATATACTGACTTCTATGCTTCTGAACTCTTATTTTGTGTGTGTCTGTGTGTGTCATTGCACATGCTGTGACCCTGTATAATCCCTTGAGCAGGTCGACCTCTTTTAAACTCATATGGCTGAAAAACAAATATGAGTCTGTGGCAACTAGGAGACAGAGATTCACCCACCGCACATTTGAGTATCACTATGGAAACAGCCAACACTGGTTTGTTAGAGCTTGTCTGTCATGGGAGAAAAAGGAAACCAAAAAAAAATAATCACCATGACGACCCAGTAAAAAGAAAGTGGTCTCTGAAGTGATTCAAGCTTGTTACTTAATTTTGGCTTGTGCCACATTCTGCAGCCTGAGACTAAACAACCATCACACCTTTGTTATTGAGAAAGAGTCTTCTCTTGGATATGATTATAGATCAGCATGTGCTTCCTATGATCCACTTAGAAAAGGGTAAGAGGATCTTTTCCATGCCATAGACCTGAAATAATGATTTAATTAATTTCCTATCACACTTCCATCCCACCTCGTCAATGAAAGTGGTGCTTGATAGAACATAATATCATTTTTATACTTCAATGTAACATCAGTAAGATAGAGATTTCAACTTTTCAGTATTTTCTTGGGGTCACACGTCTCTGCCACTAAGCGACCCGCCTGCCTGCGCACACCCTGTCCTTTCAAGTCCAAGAGACGTACAGTGGATGAAGCAGAGACAAAAGCCAGAAGTTGTCTTGCGTGCGAATCACGGTTAAGTAATTTTCTAGCAGTTGTCGGACAGTACACATTAATGTGCTTTGGGGGCGTGGCTTTGACAAGAGGGGGTGGGCTGTATCGTTACATATCATCAGTGTAGCTTGATCTTGCTAGCTTTTCAAGGATTACGAACCCTAGCTGTAATGTCCGTCTTTAGGGCATCTGCCAGTAGCGGTTCATGTTAATCTTCTTTTTATTTTATTAATATTTTGAATATTAGCATAACTAGCAATATATATATTTGCCTCTCCTTCCTTTGCTATCATTCCCATAATAAGTTTTGAATGTCACTGTTATGCATATTTTTTGTTTTGTATTAGTATATCTAAAAAAACTTGGATTCTGTCTACCTTAAACAGAAACGATTATTTGATGAAAAACTGACACATGCATTACCTCATGAACCTTTAAATAACATGGGCATTTCTTTATCATCCTTTAAACATCAATTGATCCACCTAGTTCCCAATTTTTCCCTGAAAAGTCTGAGAAGATTTGAAGTTAAATAAAAAATTGATCTAAAAAAATAGTAATTTCTGTCAGATTGCGACAGGATTCTTTGAAAATATGGGATTTCTAAATAAACAAAGCATACAGAAATTCTGTTGTGAGATTTCATACAACTTTCCCTTCAAACCAGCCATGGCTTTGTATTTGAAATGTCTTGAAAATTATAATATTTACTCTCTAACGATAATGATTAAGCAGTGAATAGAAACACAAGTTCAAAAAGTTAAGAAACTTTCAAATGAAAAGATTATATTCATACTCAGTTCTCATTTAACTTAAGTTAGTTTAAGATAGCTAAATTGTACCTTATGATATTGAAGTCGAGCTAAAAGGGGTTGAATTGCCTTCTTATTTAAATAATCTGTATAGTGTGTAGGTAGGAGTGTAGTTCAAACACATGCATTGTACTGTCGGCTGTAATCAGACTGTATCTGCTTCATTTCCTGCCCTCAGGTGTACTGTAGAGCACAATTACACAGTATAATGCTTCGCTAACACCCCGCTCATTACGTGCACACACTGACTCAGCCCGCCACAGTGCCACACACATACATACAGGATCCCACATATGATTAGAAGCTCTTCCCAGCAAACACACACACACACACACACACACACACACACACACACACACACACACACACACACACACACACACACACACACACACACACACACACACACACACACACACACACACACACACACACACACACACAACTTGACAGACTGTTAAAACACCAGGAGATTACATTGCACTAAGCCATTATTAACGACCACATTAGATGAGCAAGAGAACTGGTGGTTGTTAAATCTGAAGTCCTTTAAATTAAGTGGGGATCTGCATGTCTGGAACAATAACTACTGTGTGGGTGCATGTAAGCGCACAGATGTGTCCTCATATACTGTAGATGTAGATGAAAGTGAGCAGAAATTATGTAAAAGTGTGTACTTGTGTGAGTCTTTCAGATTGACAGCAACACAAATCACGATGGCCCTGATGAGGACTCACTCTCAAGATCCTCTCCAGAGCCCAATTTGTGAGTAACTCAGACCTGAAGTGGGTGCGCGCTTAAAAGTGATGACAATAATGACGGCAGCCACCACATGATGACGTCCATTACTCTCTACTCACACTAACCATGTAGCCACAACTGGCCTCTGCAGATTACATGGTGGGAGACCAAAAAGTTCACGGGGACATCATCGTCTGTCACATGACTTTAGTATGACATTTGAAGATATCTGTATCATCACACTCTCTACTCACGGCCTGGTTCCTGTCGGGCAGCCGGTAGTTGTGGTTCTGCAGCAGCCGACAGCCATCCTTGGCCAGACGCTGAACGGCCTCCAGCCCGAGCCGAGTGGTCAGCTCCTCGCGGCCGCACACAGTCCCCATACCTCCGCTGCCACTGCCACTGCTGCCACCATCCCGCAATGCACACACCCCGCCCAGCTGGAACATAGGAGGCATGAAGACATATCTCAACCCACAGTCCCAAGACATGGTGGAAACACTCAGTGGCTGCTTGTAGAATGGAGGTCCAGAGAGTTCAATGTTTTTGTCCCAGGGAGAACAAAACAACTGTGGGCATAATTCAGAAGCGTGCAATGACACTTTTTCAAATTCCTCTTTATGTCCATGTGAGGAGAAAGACGCAAAATCCTGAGTCTATCTTGTTCTCTCTCTAATCATTCTTTGTCTCTTATTCTTTCTATCCATTATGGTCTGTAATCCCTTCATTTATGGCATTTGTCTCTCCTTGTCTTAGTCCGACTGTTCTGTATCAGAGGATCTGGCATAGAAAGAGGGAGTGTATGTGATTAGTAGTATAAGTGGGCGGGAGTGTGTGTCTGTGTGGGAAGAGTGTGTGTGCCTGTCTCCTCCCCTCTGTAGATAGGTCTTAGAAATGTGTTCACCGTCCTCGTAGCCCAAATGAACTTGACTCAAAAGTCAAATTAAAAGAGAAGCACACAGACAACGAGTATACAGACAAAGATAAACTCAGTAAATCAGCAACAGACAGAATATATGTCATTAAAAAAAGTTGCTGAACTGAAGAAACTAATTGCCCCGTCTGTCCTCGGAGAAACTTGACAACAGAAAAAACATGGCTGTATGCGTGTGTGTGCTCGTATGATGGTTATCACTGTTGGTGTTAGCCTGGTCTGTTTATTTTCCTTGGATGAGAGAGAGGTGGGTTTTTCATTTGAAGACTGTGAGCTCAACTATCCAATGGAGGGTAACACACACACACACAGAACATGATGGAATATACTCCCACGCTTAATTTTGTCCCCTCCCCCCAATGACAGCTCTTATCTGGTCGAATAGCCATGTACACACAGACGTCATATCAGGGCCATGGTCCAATGTCCCTTGCTGCTTCCTGTTAACCTGTTTTCAGCTTCCTGTCTAAGAAGCAGAACACACAGCAGATAAACCTGTCTGCGAGCTGCGGATTTGTATTGTGTTGCTGTCGCCGTCTATCTCCATCTCTGTCCCAGGGCATCCTTATTTTGTTCTTTGTTCCCATGTATTTGAGATCTATGACAAGCGGGAACTTTCAATGAGTTGAAGAATAACTGAAACTAAACTACTCTGTGCATCAACAAAGGAAATAAGTCTTGGATTTCTTTGGGGTGGGGTTTATCACGCTTATTCTTGATATATATATATAAAACAAACCTAGCTTCATGTTACCGTCACAATCTGTAATGGTTCTCAAACCTCTCACAAGGATTGCATGAAGAACCCCACGACCAATGAGCCCCCAGTCGAGCTTTGATGCCTCCCTGATCGAAGCATCTCACTCACAGGTCACGTGTTGTTCTTTTGATCGCCTGGCCAATAAGAGCCTTCTAAAGACATATCAGTAATAGCGTTCACGTTTGCCGTTATGAAAAACGCTGCAGAAAAGTTGTGTATTTGTGTTTACATTTGACCAGGACTGTCTTACCTTGCTAAATCAGTCTCCTAAATTCCGTCTCCTCATGCTGTCTGTGATCACATATAGTGTGTTTTGATGGAGCCATATTCACAATATAACTATCCACCATTTTCTTTGTTTTGCTGACAGACAACAACACAAGTATTAAACATTTATAGCCTATAATGTTAATGAGCAGTCATTGTAAAGCTGCTTTGCTGTGATAAAATTCAACATTTTACTTTATCACGATAAAGTAAAAGAAAAGGTTAGGGGAAACTGACACCAGCTGTGCATTGAGATCTGTACCAACATTTAAAACAACTGAAGAAAGACGCAATGAAAAGTTGTCATTTTACAGTGTAGCCACAAAGCATCTGTTACCACATCTAAATCAGCATGTTTTCAATATGTTTGCAGCTTGTAAATCATAAAACAAATGTCAATGGCACTACTCTACTCCACATGATGTGGTTAAACAACAGACGACCCACTTCTAAATCACAATTGAGCTGAATCCAGTGGACATGCAGCGTAAAGGGGGGTCACAGAATAACCACTAAGGTTTGCTTAGAAAAATGTTAAATGTTTACTTTTTATTGTTTTTAGATTTTCTTGTACAAAATGGGAGTTTTGTCACTTCAGACCACTACATTCATTTAAAAACTTCAATATGAGAAAGGAAAGCGACTCAAATGCAGTATGTGACGAGAAGTCAGAAGATCCCATTTCTTTGTATTAAAGGGTCACAAACAAAAAACTAGACCCCTTATCCCCAGTGCCGTAAGTATAATTAGGTTTTAAAGTTGTTTTTTTTTCGGCTCTCCCCCTCCCTCCCCATCTCTCTGGTGTAATCAGAGAGTGAATAATTGATGGTGAAGAGGTTTCCACTGTACAAAGATCGCACCAGAAAGTAAGCAGGCATCTGCACTCTGTTCCGACCCGGTTTTCAGCTACCTCACTGAGAGGCGCGCGCACAAATACATAACATTCAGATTATTCAATTAGTGATATTCACAATAACAGCATGGGTTCTCTTGCACAGATTGGAGTAAAAAGTATCAGATCACATGATCCAAAATAAGTTTTCAATCTAAATACTATTTAGGGTAATTTCTGTAGTCCTATAGAATGCAGAGAATTTTTTTTTTTTTTTTAAATATGTTTTGTTATTTTCTGAATTCTTTGCAAGTTCTTGATGATTTCACTTTGCTCAACATTATATGTTAGGGAATTATTTTGTGATAAATATAAGCATTCGATTGTCTCTCCAGCTCTACTATATCGCTAAATCTTGGTAAATGATATAACTCAGCTGTTAATCAATAACTTACATAAGTGAATCGTATGGAAACACCCTCACAAGTAATTTCACATGCACACACAGCACAGGCAAAAACAATTCCCTGCTACACTGTACACAGTAATAACAACCACTATGTATGTGTTTCAGCAGAACTCAACAGGTGTACCACACCTCTACCACTGTAGTTTTTGTTTAAGGGATATAAAGAAGGGATGTGCATCAGCTCCAGACTATACTAAATTATTATCTCTACAGTGTTGCACCAAAACTATAATCTTTATGTGTATGAACAGTAGGTTTGTGTGTGTTTGTGTATTACCGGGCTGCTCTCCTCGCTGGGTGTGCGAGGCTCCTGTTGGTTCGTCTCTGCCGTCTCAGAGTCCTGCTCCGATACTATGATCATAAAGAGTTTCGCGTTAGACTGACAGGTCTTCACTCACATTAGCCAACATTGTCTTTGTCCCTCCATGTCCTCACAATGCTCACACTCTCTCTCACACACTCTCTCTCACACACTCTCTCTCTCTCACACTCTCTCTCTCACACACACTCTCTCTCACACTCTCTCTCACACTCTCTCTCACACTCTCTCTCACACTCTCTCTCACACTCTCTCTCACACACTAGATGCATACTTACAAGCTTTGCGAGTCTTTCGGGCGAGAGCGGCCGCCAACTCATTTTGTACCTATTGACAAAACAGCAGGAGACAAACTTGTATATATATATGGTAAGGTAAAACATCCAGTCTTCCTGCAGCCACCTTCGTACCATCTCGAGTATTTAAGCATTATCAGGTTTGTTTCAGATTCTCTGATCGACATGCACCAACTGACCGTAGATGTGAGCCTCTCGAGAGCTTTCATCTGCAGAATCTCACTGCAGATGTCCCTGTTGCCTTCAGAGTCTTCCTCTGACCTTAACACACAGACACACACACAGATCTTTATTAGCAAATAAGCACATAATTCACAGCAAACTCTCTCCAGAGAAAAAAGTTTCCGTCCTGTAGAGTGCTCTCCACACTGCCCCCTGGTATGAAGTCAGAAGACTTGCATCCTACAATTACATTTACTGTATCTTTTAGCCTGATGCGCATACCGATGGACCTTTTCAAAATTAAGTCAAAATAATACATAGATGGATACAAGTGGATTAAAGTTCTAAGGCAAATCTGATTCATGTAATTAATTTAAAATGAACTGAAAGTCATAGGTAATTTAACCATTTTAATTGTATCCTGTATCAAACACTTCATTATATGGAAAAAATATTTGTACTTAAATAGTCAATAAATCAATTGACTGTTAGGCTAACAATAAAGCAAAAAATGTGCAAAACTGTTGGACTGCTGATGAGAAAAAAAAAGCCATTACAAAGTCATTACATTAGGTGTGTAATGGTAATTACTTGACATCTTGTAGGCAGCACAATATATAGATTCATTTAAGACACAATCAACAGCGGTTTCATAAAGAGAGTAATGTTGGGTTGCAGTTCTGTCTTCAAGGCCTTGACTCAGTATCTTCACATTAAGCAAATCCCAGCACCAGACTGCACTCTTTCATGTGGTTTCATTTAAAATAGCTCCAAGACACACCCTTCGATTGATGTTAGTAAAGCTGTGTGTGTGTGTGCGTGTTCCATCTGGGTTCTGTGTTTAGGATGTATGTGTTACTCTTGAAGATACTTTTCAAGCCTGAGTGCGTGCGTGTGCATCTGTGTTTGTGTGTGTGTGTGTGTTGTATAAACAGGTGGCTGTTTTGAGGTAAACCCATTATTCCCACAGCAATAATGCTAGATTGTAGAGTTTGCCTACAACAGCAGCAGACTGCACCCAAGGGCCTCTCATCTAATATGTCCTCTTACAAAAGCACTGTTTGGATTGGTCTACCACACACTCCCTCAGCCCCCTGCAGGACACACACAAATCTCTTTCTCATGCATGCACACAAACACACATATTTACATACAATTTGGATTTTTTTCAACAAACCCCAATGGCACTAGTAAAAGGTGTAAAGGAAAGAAGAGCTGTGTGTGTGTGTGTGTGTGTGTGTGTGTGTGTGTGTTTGAGAGTATGTTTTTATCTCTCTGATAAGGGAACGATAGATGCAGTAGAGGGAGATATGGCTTCCGCTATCGGCTCTGACACAGACAGAGATGGAGGCAGTTTGAGCAACAGATTAAAAGAGTGTGTAAATACGAAATCTTTCCGTCTCTATAAAAACAACGCAATGGTTGTCCTTTCCTATCAGTATATATGGTGGCTTGTCTCCTCCTTTGAAAATTAGAAGACAGCGGGACGGCTCAAACTTCTGGCAGAGCTTGATGAGGAACCCGTGCAAATGATCAGGCTGTCAATGCAGTTAAAAGCTGAGGGTTTTGTTAATGTTCCGTTTCTCAACAAATGCAGAAGATCATTAGTGAATCGTGGGATTTACTGTCTATTCTGAGCCAACGTGCTAAATCTATTCTTCTCAGGGTCATTAAGTGTTATTTTTCTCATAGCCTGGGTTCATTTGGTAATTTGATGACTCACAATGAGCCTGAATGTACCAGAGCTGGAGAAGAGGCACAGTGGGTGGGATGTCAGCCATCATTAAGCAGCGCAGGGCGGTATTGAAAGAGGATTAACATGATCAGTGGTGGCACCACCTCCTTTTCAGAGTTGAATATCATAAGGTATAGTCATATTCTGTGAGGTTTTGTGATTAAACAGAACAGATCCTACGCCTAGGACCAAAGCACCAGGCAAAGTAAGAGCGTGGGTTCTCCTCCCATGATAAGGTTTCATAGTTTAGCTCTTGGTAATTCTGCTATTCCAGCAAAATGATGTGCAAAGAACTGGGAAAGGAAAACCGGCAACTTAACTGTTATCAATTGATGTCACGTTCAACTACATCAAACAATGAAGTATAGTTTAGATGATATAATTTATTTACAGTGGAATGTTGGAGTAGACAAAGGGATTTGTGGATTGAAGTTGTTTTGAGATTTTCATGTTTCCAACGTGGAGACAGTTCTTGTGAATATCTCAAGGACCCCCAGGGGGGATGTCTTCACATTTAGTACAAATGTTCAGTTGGACTCAAAGATATTAGATTTGTATAGTCGAAGGTCAAGGTCACAGTGGCCTCACAAACCATGTGCTGGCCTCTTCAACCTGATATCTCAACTATGACTTTTATAAATTTCATAAACTTTTGAATAGTTGTCTATTGGACTCAAGATTAATTTGTAACCTCACGAGTCTGGGAAAAAACATTTAATTTACTTAAACTGCACTGGTTGGCAGAGCCATACACAATGTGGTATCTCTGGTTCCTCATCATTATGCCACTACAGCAGACTTGTGTTTGTGAGGTTAACGCTGTAGCTCAGGTTGCTGTTGTAGTGTACTGCACATTATCCAACAAGAAGGTTGCCGGTTCAAACCCCACTCTCTCCCATCGGCATGCCGAAGTGTCCTTGGCAAGATACTGAACCCCTAAAATGGCCCCTCATAAATGTTGAGTGTACTAATTGTAAGTCGCTTTGGACAAAAGCGTCAGCCAAATTACATGTAATGTAATGTAACATGTAATGTAATTATGAGGTAAAATACTTCATTCTTAGGGTAAATCATGGTTTGTAGGCTTATACACAGTGGAAAAATATTCAGCATTCTGAACATACTATGAATATCTGAGCACCACAAAGCCTTGCGAGTATTTGTTGCAGGGCTGCTGTATTGGATTACATTACATTGTGTGTTCATACAATGGTAAAAAGGACACACAGCTTAGTGTATTTGATGGGGTAGAATTCATACTCGAACCTAAACCTCTCTGGGATCAGTTCACAACCTGACAGCTAAACTTGATATTCGCTTTAAATGAACAATTGCAGGGATTTCCACAGCAAGTGTAATGTGGAGGACATCTTGTCATGGTTAACCTTTTATGCCAGCGCTTCTAAAAAGCACATGTATGCAAGTCTCAGTCTGCACTCACATTTGAATATAAGGCAAAGTAGAAAGAGGGACAGAGACTTTCTTGCAAAGAATAATGCTTATCAAAATTAAATTGAATTGAATTCAGATAGACAGCAAGGAAGAAGGAAACCTTTTTGTATGTTAATAGTTGATCCACTCAGGTAAATGCACAACTGACTGAGTGAACTTTAGAAATCATTCAAGAAGCTATGATGCAAGAAGATGACGATTGACAGTTTCTTAAAACCAAGATTCTTGTTCCAAAACAATTAACTAATAAGCTTCAAGTACAACACAAACAAATGAATGGAGACACATCACATGTCCAAAATACATGACCTGAAGTGGAATAAAAACTCAACGCATCATTGCAAAACCTCAGCAATGGCAGTTTAAAACAAAAAGCCTGATCAGTCAATCTACAGCAGACTGTCGACATGGCATCAAAAACACAGACAACCCGCTCCCTCAGGATGAATCCAGAAATAATGACAGGACTGTAAAGCAAGCAAAGAAGATCATCTCTAACCCCTTTACATCCTGCTCATGAGGCCTTCCAGCTCCTGTCCTCAGGGAGGCGCTACAGGTCACTACCTTCGGAGCCTATCAACTTTACAAAGAGCTTTTTCCATAGGCTTTTCCCCCAACATAGCAATCAGGAGTCTGACATCCTTGCTCTAAATCCATCCTCACACTAATGACAGACACGCAAACTAATCACCAAATGTATGTGGTTGTGTGTGATATGTTTTTCCTATAGTATCATAGGTTTGATTCACAATAATGTTTGGAATGTCTGCTGTTGTCCATGTACATATTGTGCTGCAGAGTTTACTGAAACATTCTTCCAACATTGTTTGTGTGGCTGATTCAATATTTGTCAAAACAATCTATCCAAAGCAGCAATCACAAAAAGGAAGTTTAATAATCAGGTAATGTTGCCATATCAGGTATTACTTTATACGTTAGAGTATAAATCTAATGCTGGCCTAATTACTGCAGCAAGACATAGAGACATAATTCATGAGGAGCATGATCATCACACCGTCTTACTGCAGCACCTTCAAAGGTAGTGTATTCCTTTAACTACACATCTTTTAACACAGGCTGACAATGAGAATTTGTCTTTGTTGCGAACACCTGCAGCCTGAAGATAAGCTCAAGATATGAACCCTGCTCTTATCACATATAATATCTCATGATTGGATTTCAATGAATACTAGCCTAAATATAATATGACTGCGTGTTGACTGTTGAGTAAATACAAAAAAAAAGAGAAGCACTAGGATTAGAACAGATAATCTGCACCACATTTGACATTTTCTCATTTCTGGATAGTGGGAGGAAGTGGAAACGCGACGTCCATGTTTAGAGTCTATGATACGGTCTCTTCAAATTACTGCTGAACAATCATCATTATTGGATCAGGGATCTAAGTAAAGCATTATTGAGGTGCCTGGAAGCGAGCAGGTGTTTTCCCTCTCGGCTACGACGAGTCTCCTTTACATTCAATGAGAGAGAGAAAAGGGGGATGAGATGCAGGAGGGGAGGGTGTGAGACGGAGAGAGAGAGAGGGTGTCGGCAAAGAGAGACACAGACATCAGCATGGTCAGAGTGAGAATGCTGAATATAAGAAATGTATCTACGTATACGACTTATCTGCAAAAGTAAAACAACACATCTGCAGATGTCTGCACTCTGCAGCAACACTGAGTGGAGGGCATGTCATCCACTATATTGGATCTAAAGTAGTTGATGCAGAACATAGAGGTCTGTACACTATGATACATGGGATTTATATTAGTAAGTGTGACATTCAGATCCCCTTGCTGCTGTGCTCTCTCCCCGGTTGTCTGTAAATACAGCCTCTGAAGTAGACACACATATGAATGCGTTGACGAGTGCTTTGGATACTTTGCTCTTCATGTATACTCTTCCCCCGCCGCCACCAGCCCGCCTCCGTCTCACACTCACTCTTTTTCTCTGAGTGACAGATTGAGTTCAGTTGCAGTCTCAGCAGGAATCCCACACACAAAACTGGCAAAGCAAGGGAACCCTGGCTGACACCACTCTACATGTATGTGTTAAGTGTGTGTCACAGCCCATCTTGTGTTTATGAGTAATCGCATCATATGTCAGTTTTTGTGTATGAGTGCATTTCTCCTGTGGATGTGAAGGGGTGCGCGCCTGCACACGAATGTCACGTAAGCAGATTGAGGATTTAAAACACTGAAGAGAGATTAGGTTTTTCCCTGGGTGTGTGTATGTGTTAGTGTGCATGCACGGACATGAATGTCCTTGCAGGAGTTTCTGACGAGTCGACCGAATCAAACAGTCACTTTTCACAGTAAATCATCAGACAGATAGATGACCTCAATCGTGTATCTAAACTGGAGACCTGTCACTTCTACTTTTAAATTTTACCACAGCAATGAGCTTCCACTTCAGGTCAATGGAGATCATCCTGCATATCACAACTGAGTCACATTCACCATCAATTATGATCAACACTCACACGAAGCTACATACAGTTACACACAGCGGTACAACCATGGAAACTACTAACTTTTCCTTACAACAAATGAATGGGACTCAGCAGAGGCTTCAACAATACACTGAACAAAACACATTAAGAAATTAAAGTAAGCAATAGTGTAGAGTTAGACCCATTGACTGTATATAAAGATGAATGACATGACTGTTCCCAAAAAGTGAAACCAAAGAGATGGGATCGCTACCTGGCCAACATCATGATTGATGGCTGAGACTGACACACAATTGGTTGAATGTGTGTATCTGTAGAGCTCAAATATTTTGGCTGAAATCCTGGATAGTAGGAGGAAGTGACCACGTCAAGTGGTTCATCTGTGAAGCCTCGCGTTAGTTCAGGCAGACCCCTGAAGCCACAGGAATAAGCTGACTGGCTCCAGCTATTCGCAATCGGCTTACAATTATTGGCTCATTCACAGATGTGTCTCTTGTAACATCCAATCGCATTTATTCTGGTGTAAAATCGCTGAAATATAATCTGACACTTTCTAAACGTTACTCTGACGATATCGCCTCAAACACAGTTTGCCGCATCTCCCTCCTTCACCACCACAGCCCCCCCTTTTAAGTATTTTGATTTATCTGATTTGAATCCATCCATCCATCTATTCATCATTTGTAATCAGATATTGACACTTACGGGCTATTGGCCCCGCCTCCAGAGCGAAACTGGACATATGGGGCAAGTTGCAGGAGGAGTCTGACAGCCTCTGACCACTCCCCCTCATTGGAGCGAAACTCACAAGCGGCGGAATCACACTCCTCGAAGCTGAACTGGTAGTATGAGTTTGAGTCCGAGAACACCACCCGCTGATCCACTGGAGAAAGAGCAGACACACAGGTAAACAACCGAGAAACGGAACAAAACCAGCTCCATTTCCTGTTGTGTCAAAAGACGCGTTAGTTTGTATATTCTGTATCATGATTAGTCAATGACCAGGATTAACACTCTTAACTCATGGCCATAGCCTTGATGGGAATATATGGGTGTGATAAATGCTGACACATTCAATTTAATTATCACAATACAACTGACCATGCTTAGAGCCCGACTGAAGAATGTGGCTTTAATTTTTTTAAGCATTTCTCTCAACTTTGCTGAAATAGATATTGTTTCAGCTCTTGCATTCTGTCAGGCACTTTGGTTGTTATCATAACACACAGACAGGGCTGAACATAAACTACATTCAAATAGTATTTAAGTAGCAGTAGAGAAACATGATGCCAATTATTAACAGCCATTAAAACAAACTGCTCCCACAGTTGTAAATGTTTAAGTCACAGTATTCTAAGTGTGGGTGAAAATAACTGCATGTCATTACCACCTGCATCATATGGAATGGATAAAAACCAACATATTTATTTGAAATTAACACTGGTAGTTAATATTGAATTTTTCTTGGTTAGAGAGAAGAGCTAAGACACGTTCTCCGAAATAGACCAAATGAGGTTTTTGTATCAGCTTTAGTGGATTAGCCAGACCAATGAACTGCACCTGAGCAGGACTTCTCCATTCTTTAAAGAGCCTTTGAATATTACACTGACAGTATGCGTGTGCAGTCTTTACAAAGATTAGTGATGTAAACACAGTTTCTACATTTTCTCGACGTCTGCTCCTCTGAATACAGAAACATGGGTTGTCATATGTGAATATGCAAATATCAAAGTTAATATTCTATCACAGAGTTGATTGTGTTTTTCAATCTTATTTGTTATTATAGAATATGGCAGAATTTCTGATATCAACCTGGTAAACAGGTTCATCTCTTCAGAGATCTGTACATTATTGCTGATGTTGCTGCAAGGTGACTATACATTTTGAAGCGCAGTCCAACCCTGAAGCGTATTAGAGTGAGTGTGTGTAGCATATGTGAGACTGTGTGTGGGTGGGTGTGTGTGTGTGTGTGGTTGTGTTAATACCAGACAGCAGGACTCCAAGCTCCAGCAGCACCTGCCAGACACGCACAGCAGTAGTCCGACAGCGCACGTACACACACTGCTCGCACAACCACTGCACCAGTTCCACGCCCACATAGCTACGCCTGTTAAAATACACAAACACAAACACATGTTAATCACACAAGTCCGGTCACACAGTGTTATGATCCAGAGGCACATGCACATAAACCTCTACCTTCAGCACAAAGCTCGTCTTTATTTAATCAATATTCATTGATTATTCATTAGTTCTCTGTAAGCCTTTTCCTCTGAAACACTGAATAGTTTCCGTCTGCCCCCCCCCCCAACCCCCGAGATATACGCCTGCGTCTGAGTGTGTGTGCGTGTATCAGCTATGAGCATCTATTTATATTTGTGTCCAGATGTTCACATTGTTTATACATGCATCTGTATGTACTGCTCAATGTGTGCAGTATGGAAGTGCATGTATTCCCAGAGCATCGTGTGCTCCACTGTATAATGTCTACGTCACACCATATCCGTCTTACTGCATGAACAACGAGAGTGGCCAATCAGGACAAGGCTCAAAACTGACTGGTGAGTCAGTGTATATGCTTCATCGGACATATTGATTCTGCCTTGCACACAAACACAGAGACAGAGTGTACCTTATGATTCTGGCCAGGTGTATCTTGTCTTTAGCTGGGTATGGTCCATGAGAGAGGAAGGCATTCCTCACGGCCCGACCGCCACATGGAAAACTCTGGGAGCAAGACTGACACACACAAAGACGCATCAAGAATAAATGTTTTGCCTGAATACCAGAAAAGTGCACCTAAAAATTAAATAAAGCTCATCTCGTCTACGTTTTGGATTGCAGTTCAAGGAGGCAGAGAGCTAGGTGGCTACATGTGACTGTCATTGACCGACTCAAGGACAGCTCGATGTCTTTCCCCCCTGAGCAACGAAACATTGACTGTGTCTACACGCACTCTGCAATAATCCTGCTTTTGACACTGTTGCAAAGAAAGATTGTATTTCTATTAAGCTGATTACATGGGCAGCTTGTTCTGCTCCATTGATATTCCCTATGCATGCGCCATAGTGAAGTTCACTTAATGGCTGATGAGGCTTCATTTGCATTATGGTACATTATTAGTGAGTCCATCTGGTGTCAATTCAACCTCTGATGATGTCTCGTCTTGTTACGTTGACGATGTCGCCTTGTGGCTGTATGGGTGCCGTTTTAAAACTTTATTTCAAGTCATGACTAGTAAATTAAAAGATTTTTGTAGTCAGATGGCGGTGCATGTATCAGCTAAACCAGGGGTGTCCAAACTTTTTATCCTGAGGGCCACATACAGAAAAAAATGTGAAGGTCTGGGCCACTCACGCCACCACGCCCCCCTGCCCTGGAGCGGACTGTTGACAGTGCGCCTCAATCGCGTAGCTTGGGGCGGGGGGCGTGGCGCCACCTAGTGTCAAAACTGAGTAGTACAATACAGTGGGCCATAGTCCATTACATTACAATTAATTTAGCTGACGCTTTTATCCAAAGCGATTTGCAATCAGTGCATTCAAGGGAAGGGGAGAGTGGGGTAATGTGAGACACCCCCTGTATCTAGGCAACAGAACACATTTGTGGTCATGTGATCATTATGTTTTCAAGCCCCTCCCATTCCAGCCTTGCCATGAAGGAGAAGTTGGTGCTGATGCTGTGGTTAGAATGTTTTTTCACAAAAATGTGGTTTTTGCATGTAAAAGTAAATTTTCTTGCATCAACTGTTTTGTCAAAACAAATTGATTCAGGTAGAAAAACTTATATCATACATGTTGGTGAACTTCCAACATATAAAACCATGTGATTGATGCTAGATGAAGATTAGCCTGAATTGCTAAGAGATGTTGTTCTTTCTAAAATGTTGGCTGTGGGGTAAAGTGAGACATGTAGCACAAGTTAAGTTTAGTCTTAACCATATTTTAGTGTAATATTACATTACATATGTTTTATTTTTAATGCCTTAAACATTGTAGAAAAGCCATCATGCAAAGAAACTACACCAGGAAGAAAACCTGGGGCCAAACAGCCCTCCCAGATATGGAGAGTGCAGCCGCTGAGGTCATGCGAGGAAAGAAGTCCTTAAGAAAAGTTGGAAGGGATAGAAATATTGATAAGACAACCCTCAAAAGATTCATAAAGAAAAAAGAGAAAGGGAAAGTAAAATCAGTAGCCTGGGGTGCAGTAGCTGAGGTAAAGAGAATATTCACAGATGAGATGGAGGAGGAGCTTGCCAAACACTTGAAACAACTAGCTGACCAGTTCCATGGCCTTGCTCCAGTTAAGAGCCGTGAACTGGCATTTGAATACGCAGAGAAAAACAATATCCCTGTCCCTGCCAATTGGACAGAGAAACAATGTGCAGGCAAGCTAGGGTGTGCAAGAGATCACATGAATCATAATAATCATAAATGTGCTTAATTGACCTATTACAACATGTGTTGTTATGGTAGTTTTAAAGTGAAAAAGGTAAGTGGATCCCTTTACCACCTTGATTTCTCTGGTCTGTCTCACTTTACCCCTAAGCTGGGGTAAAGAGAGACACAAGACCACTTTTTTACAAACAATCATATTTTCACTGCCCTTTGTCCTGAAGACATTCTGATCATGTCCATTGCTAGGAAACTTCCTGAATTAATAGGAAATGTGTTAATTTTACTGATATATGATTTTAGCTCGCCTAGAGGGGAGCAGAGAATGTAAAAAATGTCTCACATTACCCCGTTCTCCCCTACTCGAGGGTACAAACCCAGAACAACAAGAATCAAGAAAGTACAATTTCTTCAAAAATAGAGCAAAACTACATAGTGCTATAAGTAACTGCCATTTCAGTGCTACTAAATTGTTAGTTAAAAAAAAAAATTATTAATTTTAATTTTTAAAAACATTTTTTTTTTTTTTTTTAATTTTAATTTTTTTGAGGCGGGCCAATTTAAAATGGATGGCGGGCCGCAGATGACCCGCGGGCCGTAGTTTGGACACCCCTGAGCTAAACTGACTTGATGCACTGCAAGATTAAAATGAAACATGTGGGTGATTTTACCACTAGTAGTGCTGTGGGAGTATTTTTGTGTCCATACTGTGTTTGCATCTCATTGCAAATGCAATACAAACAACTCCAAAAGCACACGGCTGTATGCTTTCCCGCAGATGGATTAATGTTATCTTTTAAAAAAGGTATTTCTTCTGGTGATTTGCCTTTATTGATAGCAGCAGCACTCCTTACATGCACATTCTTGATGGACAGTTTGTAACATAAAATAAACGGATGATAAAAACATAGATATACACAAGCAGGTCTCAATATATAGTAAAAAAACATATGCAAGAAAGATTTAGCTGGCTACATTAAGGTCCATTAATATAATGGTGAGTTATCATGCTAACCAGAATGTTGCCCTATACGGGTGTTGCAGTTATTGACACACACAATTTTTTATTTCAGCTGTGTGTTTCATAGAAGGTTTCAGACCTTAAAGCAAAATCACTGATCCTTTGTGGAGCAGCAAGATGATGTCATCAATGACCTTCAAACACAGAGCCTGGATTTGATAAGGCTCACACAACCAGCAGTTGAGTCCGACCTCATATTTCATAATTCCAGACTTTTGTTGATAAAAATAAAACGAAATTACTCTGCAGGGGATAGAATGAGACTTAAACAAACATTTTCAGAATGTTCAATTGATATATAATACCAATCATTTACAACACTATATTTGTTAAAACGTGAATTACTTCAAATTTTCAAGATGTTCAACAAAGCTTTGCAAAATATTATCTAATATCTACAGTGTGTGTGTGTGTCAGTGTGTGTGTGTGTGTGTGTGTGGTGACAATAACTTTGAAATAGCCAGAGGTAATATCACTGGTGACATCACCTGTATTGAGGCTAAACAAACACAATTTCGCCTTGCAGCAAAACTAAAGCGATGACATCACCTGTGTGTGTGTTTCCCCACCTTGTGTACTGTAGGTCCGGTACTCGGTCCAGGGATAGTGTCAGGTGACTGCTGTTGAGAAAAAGTACACACAAAGCATGAGAGCCGAAACACAATGAAGTGTACACATTAAACACACTGAACAAACAAGACTGAGGTGAGAAAGACCAGTTTTACCATATAAAAACCATTAGTCAGGTTTTGGTTAAACCCAACTACTGCTCATAGACTGACTTTCTTGTTTTATTATAAAGAAAAAAGTGTGCATTATCTCACCTAAATGCCTTAATGCACATCAATATGAGACCACATTTAACAATAATAAACAATAAAAATAAGTGAATTGGCTCCTTTCTTCCCTCCAACAAGAACAAATATTGAATTGACAACATGATAAATCTGTTTGTGATCATATTACAGCTTTTTCCCTGGACAGATCCACTTCACCTCTACTTCCCCTATCGGGAAATAAGCTCTTAATCTTTATGGATTAATATTGTGCCTGAGGAGCTTGATGACAATCGACTCAAATTCACGAATCAGAACTCAGGCAGTAGGATCCAAAATGTTTATTTCACAAATCAGGTTTCAGTGCAAAACCTGTCTGAAAACGATCAGACAGAGGTATCAAAAAAATGCTAAACTAGAGTAAAAAATTCATGAATTCGAGGGGTACTTGGAAAGGCCAAACCTCCAACAAGGCAAAAATTCTATCTCGCTATGTAAAAGAAAATAATTTGATGGGTTCTTTCTTCGGTCATGCCCAACCCTCAGAAAGATTTCAAGGGAATTCGTTTAGTACTTTTTGAGTAATGCTGCTAAGTAACAGACAAACAAGTAAACCGCAATGAAAACATAACCTCCTTTACAGAGGTAACCAGGTCGTAACCACAAGTATTACATGAGGAGAAATGTCTGGAACGCAGCAGGAGACAAGGTGCTGAGACAAACTGACACGGAGAGAAGGGAAGCAGAGACTAAAGGCACAGGGACAATGAGACAAAGGTGAATCACGGGTGAATCAGGGCAGGGCAGGTGATCCCACAGGCGGGAAACACTTGAACGCAGGAAGTGAAGTCATCTCAAACAAGACATGGCATTTCCAAACTAAACCAGAAATAATAACTGATAAAGATAGAAACAAACACACATGGCCTTAGCAGAGGAAGATGCAACAATGGTGGTAAATGTATACATCTATTTTTTAGTTTTTTTCACTGCAGAGTAATACGGTCAAATCAAATCTTTAAAGGTTTTATGACTGAATGTGGTTTCTCAAAAGGTAATCGTAAAAGAGAAAATCGTTGATACATTAAAACATTTATAGATCCAAACTATATGTTATGCTAATAAATGAGCAGTATTTAACTTTCCAATAGTAACAGTACAGACACTTAGTAATAGTTACAAAAATAAGCTTAATAATAAAACGTCTCTCAAATGTTTTGATGTTGTATTGTTTTAGAAGACAAAGTCACTGTGGTTGGAAGACACATTCTGACACTGATTAACAGATATATAATCTCTGAAAAACAAATGATGCTGTGATTTCAGGTTAAATACACTGAACATAAAATAGTCCAAGGGGTTGGATATAGAAGCAGCATTTTGTACTTGCTTCAACAATGCAGCATCGTTTTCAACATGGGTGAGGAAACTCTCAAACTCGCTTTAAAAACACCACAGCAGTGTACCCCCTGATAAAAACACAAACTGTCGACTCGTATTAGGATGACGATCACGTCACCAAAATTCATTAAAAAACGCAATGAGAACCTCCTGCAATAGGAGTGCAACCGGTCTTTGAGCTCAGTCAGTGAAGCAGCATCAGTTGTAAGAGTTGTGGGTTTGAATCCCTCTGTAAACCTTTGCTTTTCACTGGCTGATCACATGATGACAAAAAGAGATATGCAGCAATATCAAATGATGGATGAAGATGAAGAAATAAAAACAAGATGACGTGTGAGAGAAGAACAGAACAGAAGGAAGGCTGAACAATTCACAACAGGCCATGAATATATGAAAGCGGATGTGAACATGACAGATGGAGAGGGAGAGATAAGAGGCGGTGAGAGACATCGTCTTAATTGTAAGCATGAGAGAGAGAGAGAGACAGCGAGGAAGACAAAGAAGGAGAAGAGGAGAAATTCTTGGCTGTGTCTTTGGGTTGAAAGAAAATGAAAGAGAGGGATGATTAGACAAATGTGTGTGTGTGTGTTTGATCCTCATTAGAGCAATGATATTGACTGTAACTCACCTACTCTATGTCAAACGAACAGTTTAGCATTTTGGGAAATGTGCTTAATTGGTTTCGGACAGAACAGTTATGAATACCACTCTGATTTTAAATATGAGGCAACAGCCAGCAGCAAGTTGGTTTAGCCTGGCACAAAGATTGGGAACAGTGGGAAACAGCTAGCCTGGCTCCATCCATAACAAAATCCATCTCCTACCAGCATCTCTAAAGCTCAGTAATTAACAGATTATGTTTTAATGGTTTAAGCCACACAAAACATGAATTGTAAAACAACTTGTGGGTTTTTTGGTGGCTGTGTGGAGCACTATGTGTCGTCTTGCTGACTGTAGCTTCACATTAACAAAATCAATATTGGAGTTGTCTAACTCTGGGCAAGAAAACAAAGATAAGCATTTCCTAAAATACTGAAGATCACAGAGTGGTGTCAGACGACGGAACAACAATAAAATAGTGATTTGACGGCTGCTGACACAGTCAAAGCGGTCGTCCCAATGCGCTGCACTGAGATGCTGATCAAATCACTATGACTCGTGTGCTGTGTGATCAGCCACAGTAAATCCTCTGGAGCTTAGATGATCAGTCAATGAATTGATCTGTCAATCAGCAGAAAGTTACAAGAAAACTTGATCATTTTATATTTTATGGGGCGTTTTCACACATGATTGACATTAAGGTTCATGTCTGTTACATTGTTTACATTTGACCTGGTTTGTTTTGGTTTCATATTGCCATTTATAGAGCACAATGTAATATTTTGTTTGACGTAATTACATCCTGTCTTCATCACCTACGTGGCCAGTATCTACCTGTACTTAACATTGTCTTGTCATGTCTGAAGTTTGCGTGTTGTCAATTCAGCAACTTTCCGTTCTAATGGAGAATATTAATTAACCAGTTCCTAGTTGATTTTGTTGCCACTGTAACATCATTATGGTTTTACTACCAGCAACATCAGTATCCTTATCGTTCACCCTTAAGGCTTGTGCTTCTTTTTCTTCTTCTGTTGTTTAATGATGACTCAACTTGCTGCAATTGATCCGAAAGTCCGAACTATCCAAAACAGTGTTTTCACAGCCCAAACAAAGCGAAACCCGAACGAGACTCTCTTGTCGCTGCTTCACTTTGTTTTCAATCATTAATAAACTGAATATCTTTAGGAAATAATGATTCAATGAAAAGACTCCTTAATTGAAGCACTTCTAGATATGGTGCAAAGAAATTCCCACAATTACATTTTTTCCCCTTTCATAATCATTTTCAAAAACAGTTTTTTTCTCTAAAATAACTAGTTCAGTGTAAACATACTCCCAGATATCAGTTAAAACAAGACTGTTTCTGTTTGAGTGTGACGAAATGCAGTGTTTGGACTGGGGGGGGAAGTAGAGCACACAAACAGACCATGCACGCAGACTAAATAAATTGTCTCTGACTCTCGCTATGTCTGTCTCACTCCTTCCTTCTCTCTTCCATCTTGGCCCCTGTATCTTGTCTCTCCATCTCTTTGTCTCCCTGTCTGCTGAACACAGATCTCTCGAGGGCTCTTTGTTTCTCCACCATCACGTCTTCTCACAAACACAATCCAGACACTCACACCAGAGGTGTTTCATTCATGGTGTATCACACGGCCAGAGAGATGAATGCTGGCCATGTTCCCTCAGTCTCTTTTGTCTTTGTCATTTTCACAGACACGCACGCACTCACTCACTCCATCCATCCATCCTCCATCACAGCCCGCTGCTGTCGGTACACTAGAGGCCAAAAGAAAATAGCAGAGAACAAAGATGAGGAGGAATGAGGGCTATAAAGAGAGAGCTCATGCTGACACACTTAACTTTGTGATGACTTCAAAGTGTGTATACAGGGGGGGGGGGGGGGGGGGGGGGTCATTATCTGGAAGAAATGGATTACTCTCAAATTAGATTGCTGAGCTGTAGTGCGGTATGCTTGGCAAGCCCCCTCTCACACATGCACACACACACACACCCACACACTTTGAATTTGTGCTAAGGCCCTGTCGACTCCTCGACAGATCAATCATACGGGGAAGTCAAAATGGAGACATCAAAGCAGCTTTAGCTCAATGGACACACACATACAAACACACACACAATAAAACTGATAGCCAATCCCTATCTGCAAGCACACACCTTGTAACCAAGCTTATATTTTTTGGGGGGGGATCTTGTTGATATGCCAACAATCAATTTTAAAGCTTGAGTAGCCTGAAACTGATTTAAAGAAAGGTTGTTTATGACAATAGTGTCAATATTGGAATTCTTCTTACAAGTTCCAGGGTTTAGGATTTAAAGGGATGGGAAGTAATGGATAATTATGTTTTTAACCATGGCCATGTTGCACCACTATGTTGATACAGTAGCCCAGAACTGACAAACTGAACTAGTATGTTACCTCAGGGCCATCATTGTCGGGGGAAAAGAGGGGGAAAAGGGAAACTAGTGCAACATCCAACATGGGCCCTCAACTTCAAAATAAAAGTTTAGCGGACAAAGCTGACATGACAGAAAAAGATAATCCCTTTTAAAACTCATATTCATATGCCTTTATCGGGGCGTGTTCATACTATACCACACTACTATACATTTGTATTTTTCCACCCAAATATTAACTGTGGACTCTACATACTGTTTACAGTATTGTGCATGTTCTGTAGGTGTATGTATAAATAGAAATGCACATTTAAGTTTGGTCATATTATTATCTTATACCATGCTAATCCATTCAGTCCAATACTGTGTTTCTTGTGTACATTTAAATGCTAAGTGAGTATGAATGTTTAAGTCCATCTCGCCACTCCTCACTTCAATCTTTTATATGGAAATGTATAATGCAGTTATCGATGTGACATTTCTTGGCTGACGTCAAAACAGATCACAAGCCATTGTTTTGCTGCATATATACATGTAGAAATGAGATCACTCGATCATCAACCTTTCCCTGAGATTGTTTAGTCTGAGAGCTTTTATAGTCCCAAATATGTTTTCAGCAGCATACTGGACATATGCATACAATGCTTTTAATTTAACCTATTGCATAGTTGTAATGCATTTGTCTTTGTACAAGTTTGGGGTTTTCTGCCATGAAATCATTAGAGGAGGGAAGTAAGACGAAGACACTGCAACCCCAAACTAACGTACATAATATACTTTGCTCCCTTTAAGTATGAAAACAGAAAACAACAAAACACACATAAACACAAATTGAACAAAAACCTATTACACAAGGTCTGCTATGTTGTCTAACTTTTGAATGGGATGTTCCTACTGGTTTTAATGTTTTACTCATCTGCTATAATTGATTAAAGGAGCCCTTCAGGAATCACAATGTACTTGTACTAGTTTTGTTGTCAGCAACAAAATCCAACTGAAAAAAAGAAAACAACTCATAGTAAGACTGGTTGCAGAAAATGTACTTATGGCTTGAGGGTTTTGGTGGTAAACAATAGCAAAAAACTAAATTTTCCTGGCTAAAATGTGAACTACTTCCAGGATAAAAGGTTTTCATATTAAAGCCAATGAAGGACTAATTATTGAATACCAGAGCAAGTCACAACAGAGCTCTAAAGTAAGAGGATTCTCCAAGGTGAGGCCGCTGCATGCTGGAACCGAAGGTGACAGATGGCTCTGTGCAATACAACAATTTCAATGGGGTGCGTGAAAAACTGCTTAAGTCAGATGTTTTGCCCTTTTACAATGCTGCAAAGAGTAGAGCAGAAAACACAAGTAATAGCTCAAGATGCTGCATGGATGAAAGATGAGTTAAGAGGCGTCCACCGGAAACAGCATTAAGAGATGACGTTCCAGGCCAGTGATTTGAGATGAAGTCACCATTTGCAGTTAAAGCTCGAAATGCAGAGCAAAAAACATTATCTAGTGTTCCTCAGTGACATTTTGGGGAAATGTATTTGTGCAGGCGTGTGTGTGTGTGTGTGTGTGTGTCAGGTGAAGCATAGCCAACTGACAGCGTCTAGAGAAAAGCAGTCTGCACAGAACAGCCCATACCTTTACACCACTTACCCACGCCTCATCACACTCACCCACACATGATCACATGCACGAAGTCGGAGGAAGAGAGGAGGAGAAAGACATTTTTTCATCATCTACTCATTATCCCCCTGTCTTTGCTTTCCTTAAGCTCGAACACAGGCAATGAACTATACACTACAGGAAAACAACGCAGGATGGCTTTTTAGAAGGGATTTGTGATCCATTTCATTTAAATATCCTTAAATCGGAATTTCCTATTCACAGACTTTCTTTAGAAATTAATAGTAGGATGTACTATCCCTATTAAGAGTAATCAGACAGGTGATAATAACACAAAGTGACCTCCATCTGTAGATCATGAAACATCAATTAAAATAACACGATGTGACATGACATCCGCTGTTCACCTTCCCGGTCCAAACGGGGCTTTACACGGCTAATGCTGCATATTTTTTGCACAACTGGCAGCAGTGGAACCTGGCAATCACGTATGTGATTCCCACAACAGAGGGAATGGTTTTTTCTCTCGGCTGCCAACCAATGATGAAGATGAGTGGAGCTGACACTCTGCGCAGCTATTTGGCTTGTCGGGTGGGTTTATTCCACGTCGGGGCACTCAGAGTCCCACTCATTTACTGCTTAGTTAACCAATCATCACGAAAAAGAATATGAGTGAGATTTCTACAGATTTCTCCCACACCATTTGGATTGTTGCCTCATTGCAGATGAAGAGATTTCTTTATTTACAAAAGAGAATGGAGGAGTTATGAGTCAATCCCCCAAAAAATTATGAGCAATTATTTTGCTAATCAGTTCATCAATGCAGTAATTTATCAAGCTAAATCATCAGCTGTCAAAAGAGACAACGAGATGCTTTTTTCTGTATAATTGTTTGAGATTGAGCAGATCGGTCTGACAAAAACAAGACATCTGAAGAGAAAAATCTGATCTCTGGGAACTTATGAGGCAGGTTTTCCCAATATTTTTGGATACAGTTGATTGTTAGATTTGTGTGTAGCGTATACACATTTTGTCCAAATAGGAGTGAGTGTATGTGTGTGCGTGGTATGTGTGTGTGTGTGTGTGTGTAATGAGTCGGTTGGTCTGGTTGGTCTGACCAAAAGAAGACATCTAAACATATGATGCACGTTTTTCCAATTTTATGGGACCAACTAACTGATCAGTGGCAGTCAAATGAAGATAATCATTGTCCGCTGTTAGATTTGTGTGTCTACATAGGTGTGTTTGTGTGTGTGTGTGTGTGTTTGTGTGTGTGTGTGTGTGTGGCCTATGTGTTGGGGAGGTAGTGTTGCCTTGACTACCGGAGTGTGAAGGTATGGTGTTCAACAGCAGCTCACATTATTATGGATGTAGCTTGCGGGCGCGTGTACGTACGTACACAGACACACACAAACGCACGCACGCACTCTGCGACAGTTGTAAGCTCCTGAAAACACCTGAGTCGTGACGGGGTTATGAAACAGCCCGGGAGCACCGCGCGGTGTCGGGAACAGAGAAATCTACCGGGGGCTCGGGTTCACGTCACATGAAACACGGAAGGACGGTGGTCGCTCCGTGTGGAATACTCACGCTCTTCTTCCGCAGGTGCAGTCCGTGCTTGAGTAGCCCCGGCAGGTCCCGGATTTTGTGTCTGAGCTGAGCCTGGTCCCGTGCGCTCCGGTTCCACCGCAAGCCCGCGAGCAAGCCGTCCTCTGCGGGCTCGGAGTCCTCCATGGCTGCTTCTCCTTGTCCTCGAGCTGCCTGTCCCCCGGTTCCCGGTGTCTACTGTCTCCTCACGAGGAATCGCATTGCTGCACGCTCGCCATTTCCCCCCGCCTCGCGCGCACACTCTTCCGCGACCTGCATCTGCGACCGACCCGCGCGCGCTGCTTAACGACCCGCTGAGTGTGTTCCGCAGCACGCGACGCTGCTGCTGCTCCACCCAACGGCTCGCGCGACCAACTAGTGCCAGGTGTGTGTGTGAGTGAGAGAGAGAGAGAGTGTGCATGTGCGCGCGCGTGCCAATTTTTGGTATAATACATCACTGTTCTACAGATCAAATGTAATGTATCAAATTCAACGAATTGTTTGAGGGTTAAGACCTAGTTTTAGGTTTAGGTTATAATAAGTGTTAGGGTTAAGCATTTAGTTATGTTGGTTAGGGTAAAGGGCTCGGGAATGCATTATATCAATGAGTGTCCTCACAACTATAGAGAGACGTGTGTGTATGCGTGTGCGTGTGTGTGTGTCACAGGTTCATAGAAACATTGCATTACCTCCCACTCTCACTTCTCTGACCGGTCCTACAGAAGAATAACACATTTTAAAGAAACCGTCATATTTGTGTTGTTGAGCTGCAGCAGACATGACAGCGTCACCTCCCCCTTGGTTTGTGTCACTACATGTACAATTTATACAATAGAGGGAGGATAGTACGGAGGACAATAGTGTTTGGGGGAAGGGAGAGGAGAAACAGGCACAAGGTACCTGGTAAAGCTGCGTCACCACATTACCTGGATCGAATTTCCATAGGTAAACAAAGAGCAGACAGTGTGTGTGTGTACATTCAGAGGCCCGTTTTTAGACTTGTAAGCAGTGCCTAGTCCTGCCTGTGTGAAAATGCTGTAACATGAGAGGCTTCAAACCCCAGCACCTCTGTGGGTTGATGAATATGAGACACGTCCTGTCATGTGGTTTTCCCCCCACATCATTTTCATAATGATAAAAGTCATCCTTTTATAATATTCCCCTTCCTTGTACACTTCCTTCTATACGTCTGCGTAACACAAAGGTAGTAGTGTGTGCCAATGTGTGCTTCTTAAAGGTAAACCAGCATCATATATGTTGGTCAGTGAGTTAGATTATAGATGATGTTATTCTCTAAAGTGACAGAGGAAAAGAGAGGAGGTGTAGCACTGTGCCCCTGCATGCATCCACACATAGCTCAAAGAGGACTAACTCTTCCTTGAAGGTTAATAAATGCTCTGATGTTTTTAAATTAAAGGTTCAGTGTGTAGGATTTAGTGACATCTAGTGGTGAACTTGCATGTTGCAGCTGAATACCCCTCACCTCACTCTCCCCTTCCAAACACGAAGGAGAACCTAATGGTGGCCTTCAGTTGGCAGAAACTGAAAACATGACAATTCTTATAATTAAGGTGATTACACATTAGTGAAAACATCACAAAGGATTATTTTATATTCAATATCTGCCAATAGATCTTACACACTGAACCTTTAAGTCATCATACCGTTAGAGGAAATAACACTTAAATAGCAGTTGTTATTGCTACTGCTATTCATTTAGTCACATTCGATCTTGAAGGAGAGAGGTGAAAGAGTAGAACATAGAAAAGATGGACGACATGCAGGATAGTGGGAGGAAGTGGAGAGTGTCTTTCATCCTTATACAGTCTATATTTAAGAAACAATGGTGCCATTACTTTGAGTGTTCAGCTCAGGAGAAACGGTCTTCTCTTTCCAGCGGTAAAACATGAGTGGTGGTTGCCATGGTATTGGGCTCTCTCTCAACCTGCTGGTGTTGCCATATTTAGGCACATAAAGTTTCTCATCAATATTTTACTCAACAACAAGTGGCTGCACCTCCAAATGGCAGAGCAGCTCAGGTTAATGTTGAACAACTATGTAACTTCAGGTATCTGTACCAATGACGTCCAAGCACACAAGGAGGAAGCGTCCAAAAAGCTGTTATATAATAAGAAGAATGCACCACTAGTCACATTTTGTTTGTCTAATTCTTTGTCAACATTCAGGTATCTTTATTGATATCAGCTTCAGAAACATTAATAGAATGGGAAATTGAGCAGTAACCATAAACTGAGTAGGTAATCAAACCATGCTGCATATGTACAGGATGCAAGAGGGAAGTTTCAATGAGGTCAAATGTTTCTTGTTTCACACAAATCAAGCAAGGTGATATGTTATTTCCTACTACTTTGATAGGCAATCACAATCTATAATTTTGCTTGGCAATACTCTCTCACTACAATACAAAGGAGTTAGGTCTGCACCAAATTTAACGCGTCTTACATATAAAAAACCATGCTTTTTCTTTCTCTACCATCTTTGTGTCCTAATGAGCAGACAGGGAGTCATGGGACAAAACGAAATTCGCCCAGGCTTGTTAAAGGGCCACAACTCACTTAGGAGGTGCTTGTAAATGCATTAAATTTGATTAAAGAATTAAGCTAGTATGTGAAAGTGAATTAATTTGAATGCAGCATCCAAGAGGATCTGAGCCTGATACTCCAGATGACTCAAAGCTGAGCAGAGTGCAGCTGGAGTGCACTGGGTTCAGTTGTATAAGTCAAATGTCGAGCCTGCTTTTCTGATAGGACGTGTAATCTGGGATAATTGGCCCCTTTCAGGGACTCAGATTATACCAACAGCTTCGCCCGTCAGACATAATGGACCAGTATGCTGCACATACAGTTCTACAGCTGAGTAACACAAATACACACAAACACACACATTCACACACCAAAAAGCTCTTTATTGTGATCAAACGCTCGCTGTAACATTTAATACATTCACACATTAAAGCCGAGTGGGCTCCTGAATCCAGACGTTAACAAGGGAAAAGAACGGTGATGAACACTGACACACAATTGTGCCTTATTTTCCCTCACGCAGTCGAGATGAAAATGCATGGAAGTGCTCCTCTACACAGACCTTTTAACTCTGCCTGTAATCACTTTCTGCTGTCAACTTGCTTTTTGTTTGAGCTGTCATATTGAGATGCACGACAGTAGAAATACATTTAATTGAGGATGGCACAACGTTTGCAGGTTTGCTCGACTTACATTGTTTTCTATGGCTTTAGATCTTTGATTCAATACAATATATAGAGTCTTGCAGTGGCCTCACTGTCAATAACTGATGTATTGTGTTTAAGTATTAGCAACTGGAACACAGTGAACAAACAGAAACCCCACAGAAACACCACAGCATAACACAAAGTAAAAAATAAGCTAATTAGCTTTTTCAGGAGTGTGTGGGTCCTCTAAATTTATCCGATTTGACAAGGAGTCCTTTCAGCATGTAAAGGAACAGATCCTGATTGGTGGATGGAAAAGCATGAGGACTTCTAAACGCAGAAAACTTTATGGAGTGCTTGACATGCTGACATTTTTGAAAAACTATTATACAGAATAACAAATAATGTGCATTAGCCTGCAGCAACTAAACCATTTCAGTTAATCATTTCTCATTGAGTGAAAGCTTTTTGGTCTGTGTTATACAAAGCCCATCTGGGGCCTTGTGAGTGCAACAATCAGTGCTATAAATCACAATTACAGAGAGTCTAAGGTCAGCCGCACCTATTCAAATTATCCTTCAGATAGTTGCGGCTCAGATTTTGGATACAATGCTTAAGCAGAAGCTGTGAAACAACTCAAACAGCAAAACTAGATCTCTGTGAAGATTTTGCACACATTAAAATAGACAAAGGCACTGTACAATTTAATAAGTGTCCTGAAAAAGTTACACAGTGCTTATGTCTGTCACCCAATGACTTGAGTGAAGCCAAAACACCTGGATCGTCCCCTGGTGGCTTGCTGCAGTATGGGGGAGTAAACCCGGCCTCCTCCATGTAAGGTGCTGGGACATGTATCAAACAAAAAAGTCAAAGTACCCCTATAATGCTAGGTAGGTCTTATCACACTGTATTCATGTTTCTGATAAGTTTGGTTTTAGTTATTTGATGCTATATTAAGGAACTGAGACGTCATGATTGACAGCTGAGACTGACTCGTGATCGGTTAATCCTTTGCATTTTTTTCTGGATGATGGGAGGACGTACTTCCTAAGTATTATAATCAGCATGCAAAGGACTTCATTGAGGAGTTTGCATGTAGCACACGACCTTAAACTTCAATGGCTCCTCAGTAAATCTGTAAGAAGAAGCAAGCTTTGTATATAGACTCAAAGCACGAGTAGCCATCTGAAAAGGAGGAAGGGAGTTAATGTAGGTGTTTGCTGAATCGCTGAAGAGGCAAAAGAAGAAAAGGGGACTTTAGGCTTTCTTGTGCCGCGTCTGGAGGATGATGAAATATGCTGCTCTGTCTCTGGGGACCAGTGAGACCGGCCACTGATACATGCACACACAGCGAAATCAAACAAACCCCATCCCAGCGCAGTTTTTGAATGAATGAGCCCCACATAGTAATGCATATACAGTACTATACAGTACAGCAGGGTGACAGGATGGTGTGGAGGGGAAATGAATGGATTAAAGGGGGAGGGGAGGAGATGGGGAAAGAAGGAGCAAGAAGGCCAAACAGGAAGAAAGAGCGATGGTAAACCAATTACCATAGGTCTGAAGAAATTCTTTCATCCTAAAACTGTCAGCAAGCATGCAAATGTACACACATTTTATCTGCCTCTCTCCTGCATACAAATAAAGCCCCCCTCACACACACACGCTGGTCAGTCATCTCGCTTTATCACTCAGTCGCACACATTTTCAGAGCTCTCTTCAAACAAATGCACTCTCGATTAAATATTGAAGGGAGCCTGTGGCAAACCGAGCGGAGATACAATTCCTCTAGTCTCGCATGGAGTCTCCTCGTCCGTGGAAGAGGAAGGAAGCACCAAAGGAAAGGAGAAAGGAGGAGGCCGCCGAGAACAAGACGACCTGAGAAGAAGGCACACCGGGGGGGGGGGGGGTGCAGGGAGCGATGAGAAAATAAGGCAGTGATAAAGCGGCCGAGGATGAGAAATAGAGCAGGACTAAGAATGGAAGGAAAAGAGAAGAGAGGACTGAAGCAAGGAACTACACTAGAAGCTGGATACAACTGCACCTCCTGCCCTCTTGACCAAGAGTGTCCTGGAAATACTGACCGCATTTCAATATGAAAAAAAATTCCACAATACAACACTCATCAATAAAAATGTTCCCATATTGATTTATTAAGGGGACGGCATGGTGGTGTGGTGGTTTTCACTTTCGCCTCAGGGCAATAAGGTTCTGTTTTTGACAGATGCCTTTCTGTTTCGAGTTTTCATCTTCTCCATGTTTCTGTGTGGGTTTTCTCTGGGTACTCCAGCTTCCTCCCACAGTCCACACAAATGCATCGTGGTTTAAACACACTCTTTATTGCCCATAAGTGGGAATGTGAGTGTGAAATGATTGTTTGTCTCTGTATGTTGGTCCATGTGATAAGATGGGACAAGGGTGCTCTCCGCCTCTTGCCCGATGTCAGCTATAGGTTCAGTGCCAGTCTCCACCACAACCCTCAAAGGATAGATAATGGAAGGACGGATTAATTTATTCATTCTATAAATACATAAACTAAAGTGTACTTATTTATTTAGTATTTTAATAGGGTGATAAAAAAGACGAGTTATAAAAGTAATCTACAAATGAACTAGTATGGCCCCCAGTAGAGCTAGCTTAGTGGCCGTGGCGTGGCGTCAAAGTTTGATTACACGCCATTAAAACACAAGGTTCTGTATCGCACAGGCCCGGTCAGTGCTGCTTTGTAGACCTAGAAATTTCTGAAATTGTATTTTATAGTTGGTACTTTCCAGGGTTGAGCAATCCTGGTTTTAGTATATATTTGATTTCATATTGGTAATGTCTAAGAGCTACAACAGTAGTCAATAATTTAGTGGACAGAACATTCTGATTGAACAACTCATCAACTCTGGAAAAAGTGCCAAAATACGTAAAGGTACCAGTTTCCAGTGACTGTGATTAAGTGAATATCTATGGGTTGTGGACGGTTGATCCAATAAAACAAGACATTTGAAGGAGAAATGATTTGCTCATCACTGATAACAAAGTAGTTAACAGATGCACCAATTATTACACTAATGATTCTATAATGGGATCATGGACCATATAACGGTGGATTGCAAATCAGAGATCGTGGATCCTGACTACTGCATGAATCTACAACAACAAATCCCTGGATCCTTGCTGCTTAATTTCCAAGCAGTCTGCTGCTGCTTGTTTCCATGTGATGTCCTGAGGCTGCCCCCTGCTGGCTGCTGGGCTCCTCTGCTGCTCTTGCTTGGTTTGTAAAGCTTGTGA